>NC_021163.2:14006706-14043172 GCF_000331145.2 Cicer arietinum | reverse complement strand
CATTGAATTTAATGATTAATAATATAAATTATTACAACTGCTAAATGACTAATAATACTATAAAATAATTTATAAATTTATTATAAAATAACTTATAAAATAATTTGATAATAATATAAATTATAAATTATTATCGAATTGTAAAATAATTCATAAATTATAAAGTTATTATAAATAATTGTAAAATAATTTTATAATTTTATAAGTAATTACAACTGGTAAATGACTAATAATATTATAAAATAATTTATAAATTTATTATAAAATAACTTATAAAATAATTTGATAATAATATAAATTATAAATTATTATCAAATTGTAAAATAATTTATAATTTTTTTATAAATAATTGTAAAATAATTTTATAATTTATTAATTTATTATAAAATAATATTATCAAATAGATTTTGGAGGTATTAAAGAAATTGTGGAAGGAAGAGGAGAAGTTGTTGAAAGAGGAGCCATACTCTCATTCATATGTTGAAGTGGCAAAATATGATGATGTGGCATCGAGAGTCTGTTTTAAATATATATAATAGATTTAAATCCATATATTGATTTTAAAACGGATATGGTTTGATTTTTAAAAAAAACCAACCACGAACGGCCTTAGCCTTAGGTAATCACTAATCAGTGTTTGAACTTCGGCAACCCGGTCGGTGGTGGGTTCCGACAACCCCACGGTGATTGGCTCCTTCCCACCACAACTGATATTATGATTTATGAATCTATTAATAAATAACTTTTAATATTTTAAAAAACAAATTTATAATAAAATTATTTTTTCAGCAAATTGACTCTTTCGTGAGTCACCTTAGGCCGCCGCGCTTTTAAGTTCATCCAACAAGTTCTTTAGCGTTTGGTTAAACGCATCATCCACCTCCGTTTTGAATTCGATGTTGTAAAAGTAAGCTGTTTGAGTTTCCATTTCACTGATTATTGAATCGTTGGAATAGCGTAAGATAGACAAATCGTAGTATCCAATTGCTTCTTTTTGTGTTGGACACCGGATATTGTAGAAACCGTAGTCTATTGATGGGTCCACCAAAACTAAGAACGGAAAGCGCAACAGAGCTTAAAAAAATGAATCATGAAACCATAAGATAAAACAGTGAGAAAATGAATTCTCATACATTTATTAAAAAACTAAAGTTGATGACCAATGCATTTCAACTTCTCACTGAAATCATTCTCTGATATACTTAAATACAGTAAGTTTAGAATTTAATTATACTAAGAAAATCCTAAACATTTATCTAACTAAGTGCCTTGAGTATCACATACTAACTATTATTCATCATAAAAATCATAGTGATATTTACTCATCAGAACCATAATTTAACAGTGATCTGTACTAATAATAACAAGATACATGCATTTAATAGAGCTACAAAAAATAATCCAATAGAAAATCAGCCTTATGTTTCTGAAACAATTTTGTTGATATTGCAAATTGCTCAGGTCTCAATTATGTACAATGCATGTGCATCCCAATTCTAACATGAAGCTTGTAAGTATATAGAGCCGACAGAATCTACACTCAATAGCCATAATTTTTACTATTAAAACAATTATTTTAGCTATTATTATTTCCAATATATATATATATATATATATATATATATATAAACTAGGTAAATGTAGCTGTTACACCATAGTTTGACATGATTTGAACATACACTGTATGAATCAAAGAAAACATACAAACAATATCTTTTATCGAGGATATACTTCGGTAATGGATACTTCATTCACAGACCATGGAATTGAACAGGTGGAAGACTGATCAGAATTAAGCCCTTGTGTTATTCTGTCGGGTGTTCTTCCACGCAAGAAAGATGGTGGTTGTCGAGGTAATGACAAGGTAACTGAATAACTGTTGAGCATAAGTGCAATAGTTTCCATAGAAGGCCTGTCATTTGGATTTTCTTGAACACACAACAAACCCATATGGATGCATCTGATGACTTCATTTCTTGAACAAGAACCTCGTAGTGTTGGATCCAGTAATTCTAAAGGTGTTTGCTCTGACCATTTTTTCCAAGCCTGTAGTAGTAATACAACTAGTTTAGCTAGGATTGTGTCAAAAGATCAGAAGAAACAAGTGACATTTATTTATACTCACATAGCTTAAGAGGTCATCAGCATTATTCCATTGATTTAAATCAGTATTTTTCTTGCCACTCACAATTTCCAAAACTAAGACACCGAAACTGAACACATCTGACTTAACAGAGAACTGTCCGCGCATTGCATATTCTGGAGACATGTAGCCGCTGAAAAACAATATTGTAATCCACACATTCAAGAAAGAATGTAAACATTTTCATAAAGAATATACTTCTTTTTAACACATAATTTAAGTGGCTTGTAAATTAACATGTAAGCTCTCATAAATGCAAGAAAAGCCTTAAACTTACTAAGTCCCCACTATCCTTCCTGTATTTACTTGAGTTTGATCTGCTTGGAAAATTTTTGCCATCCCAAAATCTGAAATTTTTGGATTCATATTTTCGTCTAATAGAACATTGCTAGCTTTGAGATCACGATGAATAATTCTAAGTTGAGAGTCTTCATGGAGATAAAGAATCCCTCGAGCGATGCCAACTATAATCTTGTAGCGTCTTGACCAGTCTAACTCCCTTTGCATTGCAGGATCTACAAATATTATGCAAAAATTAAAGATGAAGATTAGCAACAGTAGGTAGGTACACTAAAACTTCCATTTATTACAAAGCTATTAACCCCTCCAAAGTGACTGTACTTTTATAAGGAAAATGGTAACAGCGTGTCTTGATATATAAAAAGATTATGCTTTTGAGCCATACCAGCACATAGACCTGTGATTAAACCACGGATGTGGCAAAGAGCAGGAAAAGTTTTTTTTAGTAATATGACACGTGTTCAACAAGACTTTGTTTTATTAGATAGTAAATTGATTAATTGATACCAGTTTGAGTTTGTTCAGCACAATCAGCCAAGTAATAAATGAGTTGAAAGGATCAATACCAAATAGATAACGATCAAGGCTTTTATTCGGTATGTATTCATAGACAAGCATCTTCTCGCGCCCTTCCAAACAAAATCCCAACAGCCTCACTAAATTTCTATGTTGAAGCTTGGCCACAAGGGAAGCTTCATTCCTGAATTCTATTACACCTTGCAGTGAGGTTGCCGACAACCTCTTCACAGCTATCTCATGTCCATTAGGAAGGATACCCTAAACACAAGCATAAGAGCAGACCAATTTACTCAAATTCAGCATATTAAATACGTGTGCCAAGCATTTTACACAAACAAACTTCTTACATTATAAACCACACTAGACCAATTTACTCAAACTTAGCATAGAAAAACCATGTGTCAAACTTTTCCATCAACAAATTTCTTACCTAGTAAATTACACAGGACCAATTTACTCAAATTTAACAAATTAAAACATGAGTCAAGCATTTTGCACAAACAAAATTCTTACCTTATAAACCACACCAAACCATTTTACTAAATTTTAGCATAGAAAAAAATCATGTATCAAGAATTCTACTCCAACAAATTTCTTACCTTATAAACAACGCCAAATCCGCCTTCGCCAATCTTATTCTTATTCGAGAAACAGTTTGTGGCAGCTTCAACTGCGGCAAAGTCAAATTGCAAACAATCTACATCGCTAAGATCCTCGCGCCGAACTACATAGACAGACCATCACAAAATTTATCACTAACCAAATTACAATCAACTGAACCAAGAAAACAAATTAACCAAAAAAAAAACTTACTTGAGGATGAACCCTGAATGAATGAATTATACTTATACTTATTTTTTTCCCTCTTAAGCAGGAATAAGCATCCAATAATGAAAAGTACCACAGCAACAACAATTGGAACAACAACCGCAATAACAATAGAAACTTTCCTTTTTCCTGCACAAGTTCATAACTTTAGGAATCTGTTTGGAAAAAAAAATAGTAGATGATAGATAAGCTAGTGTATAATAGATGAATTTATAACTTGAGGTGTTTAATAAAAGTAGCAATTGAGCTGACATAAAATAACATGAAAATATATTTTTAATTAATATTTTTAAATTAAGATAATAAACATACAAAGAAGGAAATATATGAAACACTATAGACTATAAACTCAAATATTAGTTGCAGTAGTATTTTAGCCCTCATAAAAACACTATAAATTCGTGAGAGTTGTTACCAAACAACTCGATTTTGGTCAAACAAACATATATACGGTAATCTATCCACTATAAACTAGTGTTTTGTCCGATTTTGCATTTTGTTGATACCTGAAGAAGGAGATGAAAGTTGTGGTTGAGTGGAAACAGAAGAAACATTGTAAAACTGATACGAGTCGTATCGAAGATTACAACTAGGAAGAAGTGATCTTGCTCCTCGTTTTCCATTGATTGTACTAATAGCACCTTGCAAACACGTGTTACAGTCAAACGTGGATAAATCAGGTGTACACTGTGCCAAAGAATAGAATTTCATAGAATCCGTGAAATTCGCTTCTTTCACAGCAAATTTCTGAGGAGAATACACAGCTTCTTGTACTACCCCCTTCAAAAAACTTGGAAGAAAATCATTGAATTGTGTACGTTCTGAATGAGGAACACTCTCTTGAGATTCCAAATATGTTGATGGAACTATATGGTTCAAGACGGTGTCATTGGAGTAACGCAATAAGCACTCATCGTACCAGATTATAGACTCTGTTTGGTTGTTGCAAAGTTTCGTAATATTGTTGGCAGCGGCGGTTACACAGTTTTGACAGAGGGAAGGGGTGACGTCAGCACGGCAGAGGAAAAGTCCTTTTAAATCGTTAGGGGTTTGGAGGGGTATGTGGATGGAGTAGAAACCGTTGTGGAGGGTGGCGTTTGAGATGAGGGAAGAGAGAAGGGTATTTAAGGTATTTTGAAAAGTTGAATTGGGTTTGTAATAGGTAGTTTGGTAATCTGTGCAATGGTGGAAGTTGTATACTGGAGCTGCTTCGAATGTGGTGAAGCTTAGGAGCACTAAGAATGATGCAAGAAGAATCATTTGGATTTTTGTTCTAAAGAATTTGAGGATACGCTTACGCATATCTGCTTTTGGTTTCTCAAAGGGAAAGGGTAGTGTTGGTATTCTCACGAAGCCGTATTGGTGTTTGTTATGGTGGGTGACCACCGCTGACGATGAGATTTATGAGTCAAGAGAGCAACTTTTCTAAAGAGTGGGGACATGACATGAATGAGTGATCAATATGGAAGAAGAGTCAAATACTCACTTCTATGCCTTTGCTTGGTTATAAAAACAATATTTGTTTTAAATTTTAATATAACTTTCAACTTTTAATGCAGAACCGATAGGTTCTTTCAGAATATTGTCTACTTGAAAATTCAATTCAATTCAATTTTTTTTATAGAGAAAACGTCACTATGAGACAAAATTAAAATGAATCTATTAAAAAAACATAGAAAATTAATTAGAAAAATTAAAATTTCCTTCCCTTTTATTTTAAGAATTACCTAGTGTTTTTAATCTTTACAATATGACAAAAATATGGTTTAGTTTTTTGTAATTTTTTTTTTATTTCATCACTATCGTTTGAAATTATTTCAGTTTTTGTTCTTTTTAAAATTTGATCTTACTAGATCGTTGATGTGCTAATGTAATACGGCAAAGTAATTGCCTCGATGTATATTTTAAAATGGTGTGACCATGAAATAGGCGATGACTCAATATTTACAAATTAAAAAAAGAAACAAAAAAATATTAGATTATTTATTTTTAGAACATATCTCAGAAAAAAAAATTACTAAAAGAATATATTAAATATGAATTTTCAAAAATATAAAAAATTTTAAATTTTAAAATTTATATTTAATTTATTATTTATTGAAAGATTCTAAAAGAGAGTTGTTTATATTTTTAAAAAATAATTATATTAAATCATTTAAAATTTTGAATAATACACGTGAATAGAGTTAGAATCTTAGATACAGATAAAAAAAGATTAAAAGTTGATAACTTTTTTAATGGAAATAAAAAAAAATTAAAATTTTACAAAACAAGAAACTTTATTTAACTCTTGAAATACATCTATGTTCAGCTTGGTTTTTTAAAATGATCATGTGAATAGTTAACGGTTAGTTTTTGTTACAGGAGGAGACAATTAGTTCAAAATTCCTTTTTTTTTTTTCTCGAAAGCATCTTGTAATTATGAAGTTCGGATATGTAAATATGTAAAAAATTTAAAATTTAAAATAAAATACTATTTGAATACATAAAATACTTTTAAAGAAAATGTATTGACCATTTTTCATAAATATCTAATTATAATGATTGTAATTTTTAATTATTTTAATTTCTATGTCATAATATTAATAAAAGTGTTGTTAAAAGAATTGAAATAGATAATAATTTTATTTAATAGCTAACAATTTAAAAACACTTTAAATGTCATTTATTAAGTAATAATTTTTGGAAAACATCTTAAAGTAAATCAAGTACATCTAAATTGATGTTCCAAAAGAATTTGTACCATCTCTTTTATTTCCTTAATTTTCAAAAGATATATATTCACAAATATTCGTAAAGTAAAGTATATTAGAAATATTAAATAAATTATTTAAATAATAATATTCTGATACTTCTAAAATACATATATGCAAGTATCCGTAAATCAATACAAGGAGCACAAATTTTAATTTTGAAACACTTTTTTAATTTATTAATTTTAAAAATATATTGTTCTTAGCATTTTTTTTTTCCTTTTTTATGTGAATATTAGCATTTTTTTTCTTAATTTATGAGTTAAATATATTTTTAATCAAATATAAATGAACTGTCATACATTCATGAGTTGCCTTATGACTAATGCATTTCAACTTCTCACTGAAGTCGCTCTCTGATATACTTAAATACAATTAGTTGTAAGTTAATTATACTAAGAAAATCCTAAACATTTATCTAATTGACTAAGTGCCTTGAGTATCACATATTCATCAATAAAAATCATAGTGATATTTACTCATCAGAACCATAATTTAACAGTATCTGTACTAATAATAACTAGGTACTTGCATTTAGTAGAGCTACAAAAAGTAATCCAATCGAAAATCAGCCTTATATTTCTAAAACAATTTCGTTGATTTTGCAAATTACTAAGGTCTCAACTATGTATATTGCAAGTGCATCCAAATTCTAACATGAAGCTTGTAAGTATATAGAACCAACATAATCTATACTCAATAGCCATTATTTTTACTATTAAAACAGAATTATTTTAGCCATTATTATTTACAATATATATATATATATAGGTAAATGCAGTTGTTACGCCATAGTTTGACATGATTTATTATTCATTGTATGGATCAAAGAAAACATACAAACAATATCTTTTATCGAGAATATACTTCAGTAATGGATATTTCATTCACATAGCATGGAATTGAACATGTGGTAAATAAAGTGTTATTCTGTCGGGTGTGTTAAATGTAATTAAAGTGATTTGTAGTTAGTTAAGGATGTTAGAATACAATTAGATGTAATTAAGAAAGTTAGAATTTTGTTTTGACAGGTAGTGTTCAAATTGATATAAACGGTAAAATGGAGAACATTCTCCAGATGTAGTTAATCATTCTTCGTTTTCAAAACATTTTGTTCTCTTCTCTCTTCTTTTCAATTTCAATTCCTCTCAGTTATACAACATGTTGTAACAATTGACATCAAGAGCTTGAGTTCTAAACCTTGGGAAACACGAGTGCAAGTGTGAGGGGGAATCAGAAATTGGGAAACGCAAGTGTGATTGAAAGAAAGAAGACATGAATGGAGGAGGATTGTCATCGAATTTGCCAATTCTTGATGAGAAGAATTAGGAGAGGTGGTCTGCATCCATGAGATCGTTGCTAGAAACTCAAGAAGTGTTTGAGATTGTTCAAGATGACTATGAACAACTTGGTGCGAATCCAACGGAAAGACAACAAACCACTTTCAAAGATTGCAAGACATTGTTTTACATCCAGCAAAGTATGAATTCAAACAACTTTGAGAGGATTTCAAAGGCATCTGCATCAAAGGAGGCATGCGAGATCTTGGTCAAGTACTATACAGACGGGGAAAATGCCAAGAAAATGAAGCTTCAAATGCTAAGAAGGCAATACGAACTATTGTAGATGAAAGAAGATGAAGATGTGGCAGATTACTTCAATCGTGTACATGTTGTTAATCAGATGAGAACAAATGGTGAATCATTAACTGAAGTGGTGATTATTGGAAAAATTTGTAGAACGTTAACACAACGATATGATCATGTTGTGGTGGCCATTGAAGAATCAAAGGATCTTCATAAGATGAAGGTGGAGGATTTGCAAGGCTCTTTTGAAGATCATGAATTGAGAGTAAGAGAAAGGTGTGCAACAACCTCGGCATCTCAATTGTAGGCCCAAGTTAGCAAGAAGATCAGCCAAGGTGATGTGAAGCACAAGAAAGGCAATGGTAAATTCAAGTGGTACAAGAAGTATGATTCTGATGAAGGGGCTAGAAATTCAAGAAATCAGAACAGAAGTGATAACAGTAGCAATAATTTGAATGGCAAGAAGAAGTTCAACAAGAAAGGGATCCAATGTTACAATTGTAAAAAATAGGGATATTTTGCAAATGAATGCAAATCCAAGAAAGTCCAAATAGAGGACGATGAAGCTCAAATGGCAGCTGAGGACTCAAGTTCAATGATGTGTTATAAATGGCTACAACAAAATCAGATGATGATTGCCCAGAGCAGTGGTATCTTGACACAAGTTGCTCTAATCATATGATTGGCCATAAAGATTGGTTTGTGAGCATTGATGATAAGGTAAAAAAAAGAGATCATATTTGCAGATAATAGCAGTAGGCAATGTGCTGATTAAAAGGAGAGATGGCAAACAATCATTCATATGTGATGTGTTGTATGTGCCAAACATGAAGAACAATCTGCTAAACCTTAGACAGTTGCTGGAAAAACGATATTCAATGAAGATAAAGCATGGTGAAATGAGGATGTTTGATAATTCAAGAAGAATGATCTTGAAGGCACCACTGTCCAAAAACATAACCTTCAAGATTGATATTCAGATCAGCCAGAACAAGTGCCTAGCTGCTGAAATCAGGAATGAAGATTTGTGTTGGCATCAGAGGTTTGGACATTTGAATTTCAGAAGTCTTCAAGTGTTGCGGAGTAAGGAAATGGTGTTAGGAATTCCAGAAATTCAAATACCAAAGAAGATATGTGAGGAGTGTTGTCAAGCCAAGTAGCATATGAATTCATTCAAATCAAACTTGCCAACTAGATCCTCAAGAATGATGGAGGTAATATTTTCTGATGTTTGTGGTCCTTTTGAAGAAGTGTCAATATGAGGTAATCATTACTTTGTATCACTCATTGATAATTTTACAAGAAAAACTTGGATCTATCTAATCAAGAAGAAGAGTGAAGTGATTGATGTATTTAGAGGATTCAAACTGATGGTAGAAAAACAAAGTGGCTGCAAGCTTAAAGTGATTAGGACATATATGGAGGTGGCGAGTATCAATCTCATGAATTCCATGAATTCTGTGACAAAGAGGGAATGATTCATGAAGTGACTGCACCATATACACCACAACGTAATGGAGTTGTAGAAAGGAGGAACATAACCATTCTTAATATGGCAAAAAACATGTTGAAAGGGAGAATGATGTCTCACAAATTATGGGGACAAGCAGTTTCAACAATAGTATACATTTTAAATAGGTGCCCAACCAAGAGACTGGACACTAGGACACCTGGAAAGCTTGGACTGAAAGAAAGCCAATTGTGAATCATGTGAGAGTGTTTGGCTCATTGTGCTTCAGGCATGTGCCAACTCAAAACAGAGCTGAAAAAAATGGTGTTGTTGGGTTATGATGCAATTGGAGCTTACAAGTTGTATGATCCAAACAAGAACAAAGTGGTGATAAGCAAGGACATATTGGTGGATGAATTAAGAGGATGAGACTGGAAAATGGGTGAAGCCAGCTCGAGTAGTGCAGCCAGCCCAGACATACCAGCCAGCTCCATCAATTCAATCAATAATGCAGAAGTAGTGGAACCTGATGAAGGTTAGCCAGTAGGAACAACAAGTCAATCAGTTCTTGAGTCTGTGGGAATGTCTGAAAGAGCTAGACAACCTTCTGTCAGATTGCAACCATATAAAGTGACATATGCTAGTAAATAGAGAAGAACCAGACATGGGAGTTGATGACTCTGTCAGTAGATAAGAGATCAATCGATGTGAAATGGGTATATAAACTCAAATTGAAGCTTGATGGAGAGGTTTCCAAGTACAAGGCCATAATTGTAGCAAATGGATTCTTGAATAAACATGGACTGGACTATGATGAGGTGTTTGTCCCAGTAGCTAGAATTGAAACGATGAGGATGGTAGTCTCAATGGCCAGTTACAAAGGTTGGTGTATGCAGCAGCCAGATGTCAATCAGCATTCCTCAATGGCTCACTAGAAGAAGAAGTATATGTAAAGCAGCCACCAGGATTTTGAAAACATGCAAAGAAGACGATGTGTACAAGCTAAAGAAGTCTCTATATGGCTTGAAGCAAGCACCTATGGCCTAGAACAAGAGGATTGGCAGATTCCTCATAGAGAAGTAGTTTGAAAAGTGTGTGAATGAGCATGAAGTGTGTGTGAAAAAGGCAGCAACAGCACCTGCATTACTGATATGCCTTTATGTGGACGATTTGCTAGTGACCGACAGTGATGAAGCACTAATTCAGAAGTTCAAAATCAGAATGGAGAAGGAGTTTGAGATGTCTAATCTATGCATGCTATGATATTTCCTTGGCATTGAGTTTGAAACCAAGAAAAATGGAATTTTTATGCATCAAAAGAAGTATGCAATTGATGTATTGAAAAGATTCAAAATGCTAGATTGCAATGGAACTAGAACCCCAACAGAAGTAGGGCTGATATTGTACAAAGAGGCAAATCAGGAGATGATTGACCCTATAATCTTCAAGCAAATTGTAAGAGCCTCAAGGTACTTGTGCAACACAAGACCATATATTGCATATAATGTTGGGTTGATTAGTAGATACATGTAGAAGCCTAGGACATCACACTACATGGCAGCAAAAAGAATTTTGAGATACATCAAAGAAACCATTGAAGGGGGTTAATATGAAGCTGAACTTGTTAGCTTTACTGATGCAGATTGATGTGGATATAAGGATGGTAGAAATAGTACCACGAGCTATGTGTTCATGATCATTAACTCACCAATCTCATGGTGTTCGAAGAAGCAAATCATAGTAGCCTTGTCCACATGTGATGCTGAATATGTGGCTACATCAATGGGAGATTGTCAAGCTATATGGTGGCTAAATTAATGACAAAATTGAGACTGAGAAGCAATGTAGCAGTAAAGTTGAAGATAGACAACAAATCAACAACAAATCTAGCAAAACATCCAAATGTTCATGGAAGGAACAAGCACATAGAAACAAGGTTTCATTTCCTAAGAGATCAAGTGATGAAAGACAATATAAAGTTATAGCATTGCAGTACCAATGATCAAAATGTTGACATCCTAACTAAAAGCTTGAAAAGGGTGAAGTTCCAAGAGTGAGGAACAATCTTAGATTGAGTAACAATCTTGGATTAACATTAATTGAATCACTTTAAATTAGGAAATATGTTAAATATAATTAAAATGATTTGTAGTTAGTTAGAGATGTTAGAATTCAGTTAGAAGTAATTAAGAAGGTTAGAATTTTGTTTTGACAGTTAGTGCTCAAACGGATATAAATTGTAAAACAGAGAACATTCTCCAGATGGAGTTAATCATTCTCCATTTTCAGAACATTTTGTTTTCTTCTCTCTTTTTCTCAATTTCAATTCCCCTCAATTATACAACTTGTTCTCACAGGGTGTTCTTCCACGCAAGAAAGATGGTGGTTGTCGAGGTAACGACAAGGTAACTGAATAACTGTTGAGCATAAGTGCAATAGTTTCCATAAAAGGCCTGTCATTTGGATTTTCTTGAACACACAATAAACCCATGTGGATGCATCTGATGACTTCATTTCTTGAACAAGAACCTTGTAGTGTTGGATCCAATAATTCTAAAGGTGTTTGCTCTGACCATTTTTTCCAAGCCTGTGGTAGTAATACATACTAGTTTAGCTAGGATTGTGTCAAAAGAGAAGAAGAAAAAAGTGACATTCATTTATACTCACATAGCTTAAGAGGTCCTCAGCATTATTCCGTTGATTTAAATCGGTATTCTTCTTGCCACTCACAATTTCCAAAACTAAGACACCGAAACTGAACACATCTGACTTCACAGAGAACTGTCCACGCATTGCAGATTCTGGAGACATGTAGCCACTGAAAAACAATGTCAACATTTTCAGAAAGAATGTACTTCCTTTTCACATATAATTTGACTGCCTAGTGAGTTATGATGAAAGCTCTCATATATGTAAGAGGCGATGATAGAAAAGACTGAAACTTACTAAGTCCCCACTATCCTTCCGGTATTTACTTGAGTGTGATCAGCTTGGAAAATTCTTGCCATCCCAAAATCTGAAATCTTTGGGTTCATATTTTCATCTAATAGAACATTGCTAGCTTTTAGATCACGATGAATAATTCTAAGTTGGGAGTCTTCGTGGAGATAAAGAATCCCTCGAGCAATGCCAACTATAATCTTGTAACGTCTTGACCAGTCTAACTCCCTTTGTTTTGCATGATCTTCAGTTTTATATGAAAATAAAATATCAAGATTAGCAATAGTATGTAGGTATACTAAAATTTCCATTTATTTCAAATCTATCTCCCCTTCCAAAATGGTTGTACTTCTATAAGGAAAAAGGTAACACCATGTTAGGATAGAAAGTATTGTCAAGTAATAGAAGAGTTGAAAAGATCCATACCAAATAGAAAGTGATCAAGGCTTTTATTCGGTATGTATTCGTAGATAAGCATCTTCTCGCACCCCTCCATACAGAATCCGAACAGCCTCGTTAAATTTCTATGTTGAAGTTTAGCCACAAGGGAAGCTTCATTCCTAAACTCCAATGCACCTTGCAATGAGGTTACCGACAATCTCTTCACAGCTATCTCTTGTCCATTAGAAAGGATACCCTGAACACAAACATGAGATCAGACCAATTTACTTAAATTTAGCATACTAACGACATATGTCAAGCATTTTGCACAAACAAACTTCTTACATTATAAACCACACTATACCAATTTACTCAAACTTAGCATAGAAAAACCATTTGTCAAACATTTTGCATCAACAAATTTCTTACCTAATAAATTACACCAGACCAATTTATTCAAATTTAACAAATTAAAAACACGAGTCAAGCTTTTTGCCCAAATACATTACTTACCTTATAGACCAAACCAAACCATTTTACTAAATTTTAGAATAGAAAAGAAATATCATGTATCAAGCATTCTACTGAAACAAACTTCTTACCTTATAAACAATACCAAATCCACCTTGGCCAATCTTGTTCTCATATGAGAAACAGTTTGTGGCAGCCTCAACTGTGGCAAAGTCAAATTGAAAACAGTCTACATCTGTAAGATCCTCGCTCCGAACTACATAGACAGTAAATCACACAATTTATGATCAACCAAATTACAATAAACTGAACCAAGGAAACAAATTAACCACACCAAAAAACTTACTCGACGAAGAACTCTGAATGAATGCATTATACTTGTACTTCTTCCTTGCCCTCTTAAGCAGGAATAAGCATCCAATACTGAAAAGTACCACAGCAACAAGAATTGGAACAACAACCGCAATAACAATAGAAACTTTGCTTTTTCCTGCACAAGTTCATAATTTTAGGGCTCTGTTTGATAAAAAATAGTAGATGACATATAAGCTAGCTTATAATGGATTAGTTTAAAGCAGATAATGAATAAATAAGCTGATATTAAACTCAAACCTTAGTTGTAGTAGTATCTCAAAAATATTTATAAGCCCTTATAAAATCGGTATAAACTCATCAGAGTTGCTACCAAACAACACGATTTTGGTCAACAAACTTCTATGTTTAAGCTATCCGCGTTTTGTCATTGCCAAAAAGATACTAAGACACCAGAAACTAAAACAGATAATGCGTTTTGTTGATACCTGAAGAAGGAGATGAAATTTGTGGTTGAGTGGAATCAGCAGAAACATTGTAAAACGGGTAAACTTCATATCGAAGATTACAACTAGGATGAAGTGATCTTGCACCTCGTCTATGATTACAACAACTTCCAATAGAACTAATGGCATCTTGCAAACACGTGTTACAACCAAATGTGGACAAATCAGGTGTACACTGAGCCGAAGAATATATTTTCATTGAATCAATGAAATTCACTTCTTTCGTAGCAAATTTCACATCTGAGTTCACAGCTTCCTGTGCTATCCCCTTTAAAAGGTTAGCAAGAAAACCACTGAATTGTGTAAATTCCGAATCAGGAACGGTTTCATCGGAATCCAATGTTATTGACGGAACCATATGGTCCAAAACCGAGTCATTGGAGTAACGCAACAAGCATTCGTCGTACCAGATTATAGACTCTGTTTGGTTGTTGCAAAGTTTCGTAATGTTGTTGGCAGCGGCGGTAACACAGTTTTGACAGAGGGAAGGGGTGACGTCAGCACGGCAGAGGAAAAGTCCTTTTAAGTCGTTAGGGGTTTGGAGGGGTATGTGGATGGAGTAGAAACCGTTATGGAGGGTGGCGTTTGATATGAGGGAAGACAGAAGGGTATTTAAGGTATTTTGAAAAGTTGAATTGGGTTGGTAATAAGAGGAGGCTTTGCAGACGTGAGAGTTGTATACTGGAGCTGCTTCGAATGTGGTGAAGCTTAGGAGCACTGAGAATGATGCAAGAAGAATCATTTGGATTTTTGTTCTAAAGAATTTGAGGATACGCATCTCTGCTTTTGGTTGTGAATGTTTTCTCTGAGAAGGAAAGGGTAGTGTTGTAAACTTGTAATAAATTGAAAGATGATTGTTAGATTCTAATTCTGGAGTAGTGGGGGAAGACCGACGGTGAGATTTATGAAAGAGGGAAATTGTATAGCAATGAAACTTTTTGATACAAGGCAAGTCAAGAAAGAGCAACTTTTCTAAAGAGTGGGACGTGACATGACATGAATGAGTGATCAATGGGGAAGAAGAGTCAAATACTCACTTGTCAGCCTTTTGGATGGTTATAAAAATAGTATTATTTTTTTGAGCACCGCTAGAGTAGGATTTTATATATATATATATATATATATATATATATATATATATATATATATATATATACACACTTTTTAAAAAACATTAAACTAATATACTTTATATTAAATAATAGGTTAATTTCAGTAAAAAAAAAATTTAATTGGTCTTTTATTTTAATTTTAAGTAATAATTTAATATTTTACATTTTAAAATATCGATAATATTGTTCTTTTTTTTTACAAAATTTTAAATAAAATCTATAAAATTCATTATTATCTTCAATATAATGCAAATTTAACAAATTCATAACTTAAATTTTTAAATAAACTCATATTTGCACTCTTTATTTGATGTTGTTGGAGATGAAAATATGAGTTTATTTGAATAATTGAGTTATGCATTTGATAAAATTTACATTATATTGAAGATGATTATTAATTTTACGGGTTTTGTTTGAAAATTTTAATGAGTTTTTTGAATTTTTGTCAAAAAAAAGGATAACATTGTTGATATTTTAAATAAAATATCAAATTATCCCTTAAAATTAAAATAAATGACCAAATTAGGAAGAAAAAAAAATAAAAGACTAAATATTAACTGAAATTAAGTTAAGGGACCACAGATATAATTTAGCTTAAATAATATATATTAAAATATTTTTTTTTTACCAAAAAATCCGGACGGATGATTTAATTTTATGCAATAAGAGATCGTTACTTGAAATGAGATTATCTATTATCTTTTAATTTTTTTAATTTTTTATTTTTACAAATAAATAATTATTAATTTTATAAATTAAAAATAAATAAAAAACAAATTTATATTAATAAAATAAACAATATATATTTAATAGAAACAAAAATACATAAAAAATAATACGGTTGAATAATAGTGCCAAAATAAATAAATTTTAACAACTCCTTACTATTTTGCATATAAATCTATATTATTTTAGCAACTTCATGGTGCAGATAAAATAGTAACTTAATATTAAAAATTCTCTCTTATTTTTTCTTTGGATCTAATAAAAAAAATAATAAAACAAAAAAAGTAAATTATATTAATAAAATTAAACAAAATACATAAGAAAAAAAATACAAAGAGAAAAAAAATTTCATGAAATTTAAATTAACAATTTCTATCTAGATGTCCTTTCGTTCCACATTTGCATGTGTCTATATGCATTTTTATGATATTTTTGGAGCACAAGGAACTCGAGAACATTTAAGTGGACATCATTAATTTAAATTTCATATATATTTTTTCAAATGTATTTTTTCTTCAATATAATGTATTTTGTTTGATTTTATTAATGTAAATTTTGTATTATTATTATTATTTTTTATGAAGAGAGAATTGTTAAAATAATATAGGACGTTATTTATTTTTGCACATTTATTCAACCATATTAACTTTATTTTTTTTTTTTCTATTAGATGTATTTTTTTGATTTATTAATATAATTTTATTTTTTAAAATTTTATTATTATTTTTATTTATTAAATTAACAATTATTCTCTATAAAAATACAAAATATAAAAGGTAATAGATAGTCGCAGTGCGAGGATGTGACCTCCTGAAAGTAAAAAAGAAGTAAGACATTTTGGTATATATTTTTCAACATGGGATATATCGATTAGTTTAAAAAAAAAAAAAGAGGATATATATATATATATATATATATATAAAATCCTCTATAGTACAATTAAAAATAAATATGTTTTGCTAGTATCAGTTTACATAATCGATAACCTAATGACGTGTCATATATATGAGTAAGTTTGATTATAATTTTAAATTTATCACCGCTAAATTTTTATGTTTTACACTTTTATTTTATTTTAAAATAATTAAAAATTAAACTATATAAAAAAATAATAATGTTTTAAGTTTCTTCTCTCTCATTATCTGTCTGACTCATAGTTTCTCCAACGTTCTTCAAGATTCTAACGATTGTTGAACAATCAATCTTCTTTGTTGAATGGATCGCGATTCTGAAGCGTTTTGGAATTTGAAGAGAAGAAAAAATCAATTTTGTTGGGTTGCAGTTGCGATTCAGACGTGAGTCTGCTTCTATGGGTCGTCGTCGTTGCGCGATTCAAACGCTATTCGCGAAAGAGAAATGTGTGATAACACTTCCACAAAACAAAATCAACTCTGATATCATCAAAAACAAATAACCTTGAAAGAGTAACTTGATCAGGATAAGCCACTAAGAACAATTCCTCTAAAAATATCCCTAAGATCTTGTATATTAGTATTAGCATAGACAAAGAAAGAGATATGATCACCTTTATTTATATTGAAAGAACTATTTCCTTCTTACAAACTAGATAATGATTAATTGTACGACAACATAAAGGTTTGTTGTTTTGTCTGGCTTTGTCAAAAACAATGGCGTGTGTACATAAACAGTTTCAAATAGTCTCATGGTGGCAATATATACAACAATTCATATTTACACACTATAAATCAAAGACAAAAAGTTTATGATGACACCAAGACGACAACAACAGAAACACGAGCGGATTGGGAGTGAGATAGAGGAACAATGATGGAAGAACGGTGAAGAGTTCTATTCACAATGGTGGAACGACAACTGTGGAGAGAAATTTAATTTAGTGGTGGAACGAGAGAATGAGAGAGTAAATTCTAGAACTTGATAATTATTTTAATTTTAATTAAACAATAAGAAAATAATTTATTAATTTTAAGTAGATTAAATTGTAAAGATAAATGTATGGGTACAACTATTTTAGTTAACTTAATATATAATATACAAATGTTGATGTGGAGAAAAGAAACACAATTATTGATTAAAAAATTAACAAGTAATTTTCTTTTTTAAGAATACCATAAAATTTGTCTTTTTTAATGTAATGTTCAAACTTTTAACCCAAAAACGATAGTTTTTTTGAAAAATAAAGCACAAGGATTGTTTACTTACTTCCCTACCTTTCCGGACATGCATCCACGCAATCATATGTCCATAATATTATATTAAGATTGTATCTACGCAATCATATGTTGGTAATATTATATTAAGATTGAATGATTCAAATTTAAATTTGATATTTTAAATTACAAAATAAAAATTTAAATCAAAATATTTAAGATTGTTACATCGAAATAGGACGGTCAATGATTGTCAAATGTGTAGGCCACATAAATTCACTAATAGTGAATTCAATCTCTACATTTTCCTACCTTCTTATCTATCTTTCTACATTTTCTTTATCTCATGATTTTTTCACCATTGCAAATATCACTCTTTCTCCCCTATTTTAACATAAAAATTATCTTTAATAAAATTACAAAGTTTTGTAATTAACATTATATTAAAATATACAAAATATAAATTAAAATTAAAATCTACTAAATCAAGCAACACTAAATCCTTTAATAAATAAAAAACATCAACATTAAAAAGTGATGATTAAAAATCATACAAATAAGAAAAAGCGATTCTTTACGACCTAATTATTTTCCAAAGGAAAACGAAACAAAGTTCCACAATAAAAGACATTAATTTTGTTTGGTAAAATTTGTTGACATTTGATAGTTTATACTTAATAATTTATAGCAGATAGCTGTTAAGTTAATTGAGTTCTTTTATAAAATTAACAGTTTAGTTAGTTTAAAATATAAAATAACATAAATAAATAAAAACATTCTTTGCTAAAAATATTATTTTCTCAAATGTTACTAAAAACAACCATAGAACCAACAAAATTTGCACTTAACGGCCATAACTTTTATTATTATTATAACAGCATTATTTTAGCCATTAATATTTACAATATATATAATCTAATAAATGTAGCTACAAAGCCATAATTCGACATGATTTGAACATTGTTTACAGTGATTTTTTTTTTTTTTGCCATTAACAAACATTCATCGGATGCATCAATAAAAACCTAATGAAAACAATATATTTTATCGAGGGTATACTTCAGTTATGGGTTCTTCATCTACAGACCATGGAAACGAACAGGCGGTAGTAGACTGATTATAATCAATCTCATATTCTATATTGTCAGGTGTTCTTCGACGTAGGAAATATGGCGGCTGTCGAGGTAATGACAAGGTAACTGAATAACTGTTAAGCATAAGTTCAACAGTTTCCATGGAAGGTCTATCATTTGGATTTTCTTGAACACACAACAAACCCATATGGATGCATCTCATGACTTCATTTCTTGAATAAGATGAACCTTGTAGTGTTGGATCCAGTAACTCCAAAGGTTTTTGCTCTGACCATTTTTTCCAAACCTGTGGTAGTAATACATATTATTGTGTCAGTTAATTTAAACATTGGAATTTGTTTATCTAGGATTGCATCGAAAGAGCATAACACATATTTATTATACTCACATAGTTTAAGAGGTCATTAGCATGATTCCATTGATTTAAATCGGTATTTTTCTTGCCACTCACGATTTCCAAAACTAAGACACCAAAACTGAACACATCTGACTTCACAGAGAACTGTCCGCGCATAGCATATTCTGGAGATATGTAACCGCTGAAAACAATATTTAATCCACATGTTCAAGAAAGAATGTAAACATTTTCATGAAGAACATATTTCTTTTTAATACATAATATAACTAACTTGTAAATTAATATGTAAGCTCTCATAAATGCAAGAAAGTTCTAAAACTTACTAAGTCCCCACTATTCTTTCTGTATTTACTTGAGTCTGATCTGTTGGGAAAATTTTTGCGATTCCAAAATCTGAAATCTTTGGGTTCATATTTTCATCTAATAGAACATTGCTAGCTTTGAGATCACGATGAATAATTTTAAGTTGGGAGTCTTCATGGAGATAAAGAATCCCTCGAGCGATGCCAACTATAATTTTATAGCGTCTTGACCAGTCTAACTCCCTTTGTTTTGCAGGATCTACAATATTATGTAAAAATAAAATATGAGGATTAGCCAAGAGTAAGTAAGTATATAAAAAGCTTTCATTTATTACAAAGCTATTAACCCCCTTCAAAGTGATTGTACTTTTATAAGGAAAACTGTAACACCACTTGCAAATATATTAAAAGATTATGATAAATTGATTAATTGATACTAGTATGAGAACGATCAATAAAATTGACTAAGTAATAATCGAGTTGAAAAGATCCATACCAAATAGATAGCGATCTAAGCTTTTATTCATTATGTATTCATAAACAAGCATTTTTTCATGTCCTTCCAAGCAAAATCCCAATAGTCTCACTAAATTTCTATGTTGAAGCTTGGTCACAAGGAAAGCTTCATTCTTGAACTCTACTATACCTTGCGTTGAGGTCAATGACAACCTCTTCACAGCTATCTCATATCCGTTAGGAAGGATACCCTACACACAAACATGAGATCAGATCCATTTACTCAATTTTAGCACATTTAAAAAATGTGTCAAGCATTTTGCACAAACAAACTTCTTACCTTATATATTACACCAAGCCATTTTATTAAATTTTAGCATAGAAAGAAAAAACATGTATCAAGCATTATATGGCAACAAATTACATACCTTATAAACAACACCAAATCCACCTCGGCCAATCTTGTTCTCATCTGAGAAATAGTTTGTGGCAGTTTCAACTTGTGCCAAGTCAAATTGCAAACACTCTAAATCTATAAGATCCTTGCGCCAAACTACATAGACAATAATACATCACACAATTTATCACCAACCAAATGAACCAAGAAACAAAATAACCAAAAAAAAAAAAACTTACTTGAAGATGAATCCTGATTGAATGAATTATACTTCTTTCTTGCTCTCTTACGCAGGAATAAACATCCAATAATGAAAAGTGTCACAGCAACAACACTCGGAACAACAACCGCAATAACAATAGAAACATTACTTTTTCCTACAAAAGTTATTGATCTTATGATTAAATAAGTTTTTTGTGATTCAAAATATAATATATATATATATATATATATATATATATATTATATTTCGTTTTTAATTCTTTAATATTTTTTCAAATGATGGGAATCAAATGTTTTCTCTCAATAAACGTGATTACTTTTTTAAGTCATCTCATGAGTGATATTATATATCTAGGGGTGTATGCGGTGTGTTTCTGATCGATTTCAAGAGAAAAATTTATCTGCTCAAAAGATTAAAATATTCACGGTTTTATTTGTACGGCAATTGTAAAAATATCCAATTTAAATTAACGTAGTTTAAATTTGATATCGAAATTACAATTTGTAATACATTATTTTATCAATAATATTATAAAATTACATTAATTTAACAAGTTTGAAGAAAAAATATTATATATAATATACTAAAAATTAATATTACATAATAACAAAGATCAATTATGTTTAAATTATATGAAATAATAATAAAAATATATCATCTTAAATAAAAAAATATTATTAAAAATTAATTGAAACTATCAAATAATAGTTTAATGCAATATCTCATATTAATAAAATAAAAAAAGAAGTATTAAAATTTATAAATATAAATTTTTGAAAGTGAAAATGAAATTCAATTCAATCCGAGTGATTTTCAAATAAAAAAAAGTTCAAACTCATCCAATAATATCGAATTCCGTTTTCTTTCTGATTTTTTTAAATCAAATTTTGCTGTCTTTTTTGGATTGGTTTGAATGTTGATGAAATGAAAGTAAGATAAAAAATAGAAGTATGAACAATGTATGGAAATTTAAAGTGTATATGTATATTTTTCAACTTTAAAACACCCCAGAAATAGTATTACTAAAACAGATTAATGCATTTTGTTGATACCCGAAGAAGAAGAAGAAAGTTGTGGTTGAGTGGAAACAGCAGAAACATTGTAAAATCGAAACGATTCGTATCGAAGATTACAACTAGGAAGAAGTGATCTTGCACCTCGTTTCCCATCAATTTCACTAACGGCACCTAGCAAGCACTTGTTGCATTCAAACGTGGACAAATCAGGCGTACACTGTGCCAAAGAATATAATTTCATTGAATCCGTGAACTTCGCTTCTTTTGTAGCAAATTTCTCACGAGAATTCACAGCTTCCAGTGCTACCCTCTTCAAAAAATTTGGAAGAAAATCACTGAATTGTGTAAACTCCGAATCAGGAACGGTTTCATCGGAATCCAATGTTATTGACGGAACCATATGGTCAAAAATCGAGACATTGGAGTAACGCAATAAGCACTCATCGTACCAGATTATAGACTCTGTTTGGTTGTTGCAAAGTTTCGTAATGTTGTTGGCAGCGGCGGTTACACAGTTTTGACAGAGAGAAGGGGTGACGTCAGCACGGCAGAGGAAAAGTCCTTTTAAGTCGTTAGGGGTTTGGAGGGGTATGTGGATGGAGTAGAAACCGTTATGGAGGGTGGCGTTTGATATGAGGGAAGACAGAAGGGTATTTAAGGTATTTTGAAAATTTGAATTGGGTTGGTAATAGGTGGTTTCGTATTCTGTGCAGTCGTGGGAGTTGTATACTGGAGCTGCTTCGAATGTGGTGAAGCTTAGGAGCACTAAGAATGATGCAAGAAGAATCATTTGGGTTTTTGTTCTAAAGAATTTGAGGATACGCATCTCTGCTTTTTGGTTGTGAGGGGAAGGGTAGTGTTGTAATAAATAAATTGAAAGATAACAGAGTCTGTTAGATTCTGATTCTGGAGTGGTGGGTGAAGACCAACGATCAGATTTATGATAGAAGGAAATTATATACCATTGAAAATGTTTGATGCAAAACAAGTCAGTAGAGCAATTTTTACGTGACATGAGTGATCAATGTGGAATAACAAGAGTCAAATACCCACTTCTGTGACTTTTCGTTGGTCAAAAACAAGATTTTTTTAATGCTATAGTTAAGGAAACTATTTTCCCACCATGGTTAAGTTATTGATACACCTCCATTACTTCAATGACTCACGCACATCTATTTCACCTCTCTACCAAATATCTACCAAATATCAGTAACCCTTATTTTCCAAATACTCTCTTTCTTCATAATAGTCGACACTACCACCGTAACATCTCTTGCCACTTTTCTCTTTTCAAGTCCAAAATCTTCATTCTTCAATGGAAGTACAATTGCTACCCATACCTCCAACATAATCAAATCCACCTCTCGTAACAATTCTTCAATCTCCATGTCCCTCAACACACACCATCTTCACTCCTTCAAATTTGAACCCATCGAAGAATCCACCGTCTCTCGTGAAATGCCACGCTGTTACGTAACAGACATGGTTACCTACATCGACATTGTCATCCTCGGTGCCAGCTCCTTTGGTCTCTCATGCGCTTACGAATTAAGCAAAAACCTTAACATCAGTATAGCCATAATCGAACAATTTGTTAGTCCCGGTGGCGGTGTTTGGCTCGGCGGCCAACTCTTCTCTGTCATGGTTGTCCGCCAACTAGCTCACCTCTTCCTCGAGAAAATTGAAGCTGATTACGACAAACGAGAAGAATACTTTTTAATCAAACACGCTGCTTTGTTCACTTCAACAATCTTGAGCAAGCTTCTCGTTAGATCTAACGTGAAATTGTTCAATGATGTTGCTGTTGAGGATCTAATTGTGAAAGAAGGAAGAGTTGGTGGTGTTGTTATGAATTGGACTTTGGTTTCAATAAAGCATGATAAACAGTCTTGTATGAATCCTCATGTTATGGAAGCCAAGGTTGTTGTGAGTTCTTGTGGACATGATGGTCCTTTTGGTGCTAGTGGCTTAAAAATGTTTGAGCGTGTTGGTATGATTGACTTTGTTCGTGGAATAAATTCACTTGACATGAATACCAGTGAAGATGTTATTGTTTGTCTTACTAAGGAGATTGTTTCTGGTATAATTATTATTGGTATGGAAGTTGCTGAAATGTATGGAACTCCAAGAGTGGTAAGCTTCTTTGTTTTCGGTTCAAGTTTAATTAGTGTGTTTGGTTCCTATGTGATAATAATTGATACTAGTTGATTTTGACTTAAGTAATTTTTATGAAATTGATGTTAAATACTTTGAAGGTAAAGTTATTTATATTGGGTATGTTTAAAATAAAAAATAATAATTTTTATCTATTTCAAAATAATAATTATTTTTTTGTGTATGTATATCAATAAACTTGAAAAATATTCTAGTTATCATAGAAGCTAAATATATTTGCTTTTAAATAATTAATTTGTGATTTAAATCAATTCTAAAGTTGGAAGTCAAACATAATAATAATTTATGGTTAAATTAAATCATGTTTGATTTAACCAAACATGATTCTAGGAGTTAATGTGTGTGTACATAATGTAGGCTTGGACAATTTTGTGTGTAATAATATATTGAGTTAATATTGTGCATGAACTATAATTTTTGTTTATAATCTACCAAAGAAAATAATATTTTGTTTATAGGTTTGTTTGTACAATTTTGATTTAGGAAGTGATTAAAGTAATGTCGAAATTAATATCAGGGTTTTTTTTAGATATTTTCAACTGCAAGTTGATTGGTTTTAGTGCAATTAATTTGAAGATGGTAAGAAACATTTGATTAAGATGTGATAATGATTTTGTTGGTGATTTTTGTAGGGTCCAACGTTTAGAGCTTTGATGATATCAGGGCAAAAGACAGCTCATTTGACATTGAAGGCATTGGGAAGAACAATGCAATTGATGGAACATCAGTTAAATCGATTTTGTTTTTAGTTTATTTTTCATTTGCTTTTCTTCTGCATATGATTTGAACTCAATAATGAATAAAGAAAATGCGAATGAAATGATCATACATGTGTGTCACTCAAGAGTATATTTTTTTCATATATATATTTAGACAATCAAATTGTCAGAACATGTAGTAATTACCCAATCCAAGTAAAATCAAGCATAAATAACCACCATACAATTAAAATGTGAGCATGTGTTATGGAAGTAAACTTTGAATAAATATCTTTATATATTTTGGACTTTACAATAAATTTAATACAAAAACAGGTCAAAATTAATATTTGAAATATTTAATTAATTTTTTCAAGCCCTTCTACGATAAAAAAACTCTATAAAATTTAATTACTTAAATTTTATTTATTTTTTAATCAAAATTTAAACATAGTTTCTTTTTTATTGAGAATGGACAGATTAAGATACAAGAATTTGAATAAAGTACCCTAGGTAAAAATCCAATGTATGTGTATTGGTATAGGCATGGGTAATTATCCATGCACCCTGCCTGCACCCGCATAAAATTGAATCAACTTTTTCAAGAGGTGAATTCAGCATCGAGATGGGAAATTTTCAATTGGGTTCTTCGTATGGAAGCTTATTACACTCTCCTATGGGAAAATCTTCATCTCAGTGTGAAAATCCAGTTCTTGAAATTGAAATCATTAATAATACTCATGGAGTATTCAAATGGTGTCTTTCTACAAGTGAAATGGAGCTATCAGAAGATTATGGATTGATGTTGGGTTGTTCACATTTTTGTCTTTTTGATGGTATATTAGTGAATGAAAAATGACAATAATGATTTTTGGGAGTTGGGACAACCGTTCAAAGTAAAAACAATTCTCATCCATTCAAATTATATCCACATCTCTTTATAAAACCTATTTATTCTACTCACATCTAGAGCTGTCAATTTGACAAGCCCATAATTATTGGTCCTAGCCCACATGTTAAAGGGGATAAAAAAATTTATAATTTAAAAGACCCCAACACTGAAAGCCCTCTAAAATTTTGTGGGCTTAGTGGGCCTATAGCCCACGTTTTCAAAAAAAAATCAATTTTTTTTTTAATTTTTTCGACTTTTTCACCAATAAAATAATTTCGATTTGTTTTTTATTCGAGAAAAAAAATTAGTCTCACAAAATTCTTTGAAAAAAAAAAATATTTTTTAATATTTTTCGATATCTTTTCGAAAAAAATAAATTTCAAGTCAATCTAAGTTTAAAAAATTATTTAAAAAGAATTATTTAAAAAATAAAGTATACAAATAAATTGATTTATAAGCACACCAAAATAAAAATTAGCAATCCAATCTAAGTTTTCAAGTCAACTTAATTGTTTTTTCAAATGATTTTTATTTGAAGTTGTAAACATATGAATCTAGATGCAAATGTGACTTCACCTGAAGATTAGTAATCCACCTAGTTTTTCATTAAATTTACAGTGGTCTATTTAACATTAAGCATGGAAGATTGAAACAAGTACTTTTGACTCTTGTATTTAAGCACCAGAATTTCCCCAATCAACTAACTTCTGAAAATTCCCCGCGCGTCAACGAGAATTATCTCCTACCTTGAATCTTTCCAGCATCAGTCTCAACTACACCTCATTAAAATCCTGTTCAATTTCAAAACCAAAATGAAATAATTACAAACCAAATACCAACACTAATCAACTAATTAACAAAAGATTAAAGACCATATCGTATTACCGTTTTCCTCCATAAGTGTATCATACTCGCTGCTTGTTTTCTCATAACCGTACATATTCCAAATGTGAAAAGCACCGTCGCAGCAACAATAGGTATAACAAATGCAACAATCACTTCAAAACGACTCCTTCCTGAAACCAACACCATTAATGAAACCAAACAATCAATCAAGGAAAAAATCAATTAGATATACAATATTAATTACATTAATCGATTAGACTAATTAATTATTCTAATGACTATATACGTCTTATTTGTAACAACATTTCTTTAATTATTCAATATATTTTTCCTTTATTTTTGTCTATATTAATCTAAAATTGTAATAATCACGTATAAGTATAACGGTAGTAACTGTACCTGATGGAGGAGATTGAAGAACCGGAGGAGTAACCGTATCGGTGCTATTATAAAATGAGTACAACTCATATCTAATATTGCACGATGGAAGCAAAACTCTTGTTCCTTGTTTCCCATCACAACAATTAGGAACAGATGCAATTGCGCTTCTCAAACACATAATACAATCAAACAACGATAACTCCGGCGTGCACTGAACTAAACCATAAAGTGTAACCGAGCGCGTGAATTTCACTTCCCCCGTCGCGAATTTTTCTTCGGCGGAATTCGCAGCCTTCGTTGCCACGTCATTTAACAACCGTGCAAGTAACTCGTTGAACCGGGTTCGGTCTTCTTGAGCCACGCTCTTGGAATCAGAGAGATCAACGCTTGGAACTATGTTGTTGAGATAATTACTGGAGTAGCGTACGGTGCACACGTCGTACCAGATTATAGCCTCTTTATCGAAACGGCAACGGCGTTTTAGATCTTTTGATGCGGCGGTTACGCAGTCCTGGCAGGTTGTGGTGAGAGTGTCGCCGCGGCAGAGGAAGAGGCCTTTGACGGCGTTTGGAGTTTCGTTGCCAATTGATGTTTTGTAGAAATGGTTGGGTTTGGTGGCGTTTGAAGAAAGGGAAGAGAGGAGGAGGTTGAGATTGGTTTGAAAAGTGGTGTTTGGTTGGTATTTGGAAGAGTTTGTGCAGACATGAGAACTGTAAATTGGAGTTGATTTGGTTGGGAAAATTAGGAAGGTGAAGAGGGAGAGGGTAATAACAGAGTATCTGGAAGGAAACATCTTCTTTTGGAGAAAGGTTTGTACCAGAATTTACATTTCTGCAATTAATTAACTAGTTTTTCTTTGCTTATCTAAAAAAGAAGAAACTAGTTTTTCTTTGCTTATCTAAAAAAGAAGAAACTAGTTTTTCTTTAGAATAGTATTTTTGGTTGAAAATAGTGACTGTCACTGAAAATCTAGAAGGGCTAAAAACCACTGAATTATTAACAATTAACAAATGCAAAAAGGTGTGCAGTGAATTAGGGTGAGTCGGAAAATATCATGTTGGCACTCCAAGAAATTTTAAAATGTAAATTTTGTCAATATTACTATCACAATGTATTCTCTATCCAAACATATATTCGTAGTATGTTTGGATTTTCTTTAATTTGCAGTATCAGCATGGTAGCTTTGAAGTTACGGATCGGATCGATGCTTCAACTTAACACATAGTACGTGTTTATCCAACATGATACCAAATACACTATTAGAGAGACAAAACTGATCATAGAAGTATATAATTGATTTTCATAAGTTGAAATTTTTTGAAGTAGTATTAATTTTGCTTCTACAATTTGATTTTAATTTAAGTGAGATTTTGAGTTTTGAAATTGATTTTTAAGTTCAAATTTGTTTATCCATCATGATTTTTCATTCTTACCGGAAATTAAAATGCACAAAATTTCAAAATCAAATTGTCTAGTGTTTTCTAATCCAACCATTATAGGTATAGGTGGATAAAAAAATTAGGGGTGGACTAAGATAAAAGACATGTCTTAATTAGCTTGAGATTGATTGTTTAACATTCAGAGTCAAATTTGATGGCTTGAAAAAGGTGGATTAAGAAGAAATTGACATAGTGGGAACATACTTGATGGACTTGATTTCATCAGCTAATGGGTGGCCACCTTACTATTTTTTAGTCATCTTATCATTGATGTAGGAATAGTACCCACATATGACAAACTCCCTTTTGTTTTTTTTGTTTGTTTCTCTGATTCCAGACGGATATGTGTTTTAAGGTTTTATTTTTTTTAACAAAAATTACTACTGAGTGTTCAGGCTAATTTAGAAATTTAGCGGCCAAGATGGCCTAAAGAACCTGCAGATATTATTTCCAAATTGAAAAATAAACTAATACAAAATGTTACAATGTTTTGAACTCAAAACTGTATACACCATTAAACTACAATTTTAAAATCTCCTAAAGTTCTCAAGCTCTACCATGATCTAATCACCAAACTACATCTCATTGAAAGACTCTGGTATTCCATTAGTAGTTGATTCACTAATTTCTATCTTCCGCGTGTTTGGATCAGTTCCACTGTGTAGAAAAAATGCAGGCTGAATAGGTAAAGGTAGAGAAACGGTGTAACTATCTAGCATGAGCATTATTGTTGCCATCGTAGGTCTATCTGCGGGATCTTCTTGGACACATAGTAAACCAATATGAATGCATCTTATAACTTCATTTGGAGTATAAGATTCTTTTAATGTGTCGTCCACCAATTCCAAGGATGATCCATTCTTCCAAAGTTTCCATGCCTGTCTCAAATTTTCATCAAACATTTGTTATGATGTGATCACAATATAATAAGAAGCACAAAATTAAACTTTTCTCTACTCACATAGCTCATTAAATCCTCAGCAACACCTGTTTCATGGAAAGATATGTTCTTCTTGCCGCTTATAATCTCCATAATGAGGACTCCAAAACTGTATATATCAGACTTGATAGAGAACTCTCCACGCATTGCATATTCCGGAGACATGTAACCACTAAAACACATATTATACCACCAATATAAAACACTGTCAATATTGGAAACAAAACACAGAAGATGATGCTCTTTTATTGTTTGTTTAATTGAAACATCTAAGACATTTGAATTGAACTATTTCTGTTTGTTATATTATATATTGATTGAATTGTTGATAGGTGCATTCACAAATGTATGCTGCCAGAGTGATAATACTTACTATGTCCCTACCATCCTACTAGTATTTCCTTGAGTTTGATCCATTCCAAATAATTTTGCCATGCCAAAGTCAGAGATTTTTGGATTCATGTTTCCATCCAACAATATGTTGCTAACTTTGAGATCACGATGAATAATTTTCAGCCTAGAATCTTCGTGAAGATATTGAATGCCTCGAGCAATCCCTCGAATAATCTTGTAACGCCTTGTCCAATCCAACCCGCTTTGTTTTTCAGGATCTGCACAAACATTCCATTTATAAGATTATGGATCTCCAATAAAAGTGAATCAGTTTAATGAAACATAAATTCATCCAAGATTTCAATTTAAAGATAAATTATGCACTATAAAGAATTCAGATAAGATGAGCTTACCAAAAAGAATATAGTCAAGGCTTTTGTTGGCCACAAATTCATAAACAAGTATCTTTTCTTCTCTTTCTAAGCAAAAACCTAGAAGCCTAGCTAAATTTCTATGCTGAAGTTGGGCAACCAGCATAACTTCATTCTTAAATTCTTCTCCGCCTTGGCCAGAGTTTTTAGAGAGTCTCTTGACAGCTATTTCTTGTCCACTTGAAAGCATGCCCTGAATTTCCATAAAAATAAACAATTGTTCATATAACAATTGGTATTATTTCCATGTTATGAAGAAACAAAAGCATGTTAACTTCAACCATCAAGGTCTAGCGCAAATGGTTGGTGCACAGTGTGTGAAATACAGAGTTTGATTCCTAATCATAAAAAAGACATGTAAACTGCATACCTTGTAAACCTGACCAAATCCACCTTGACCTAGCTTATTTGCTTCTGAGAAGTTGTTTGTGGCTTTTTCTAGTGTAGCCAAATCAAATCTCAACGATTCCACGATGGTAATATCAGTTTCAGCTAAGAAGCAAAATTGTAGGTTTGTAAGATAAAAAACTATAACAGAAGATTGTGCAAATATGAACAAAGTTAAGACTTAAAGATCTTCTTTTCAGTGAGTAGACCCTTACTTCTTGGTTCTTGTGCAACGTCACGCTTCTTCTTTGCTGCTCTTTTACAGAAGAAACAAACGCCTACTATAAATAGCAACACAGCTACCGTAATTGGAACCACAATTGCAACAATTGTCCCTGATGAGATTCCACTACTTCCTGCAATATTCCAAACTGAGGTAATTTTAGTTCAATGGCTTGTAGCTGTAGACAATTGCATTTCAAAAATATGCTTCATTCAAGTATTGCAAACGGTTCCATTCCATCATATTCTAGTGTTAGTTCTTTATTTACTGCTAGTGAAATGCAAGTGCACAATACTTGAAAGCATGATATTTTTATCTAAGCCTAAGTTGGATTAGTCTCCAATTTACAGGAACTTCTAAACTAAAATCAGCTGTTCTATATTTATGGAAAAGTCCTATATGTATTAGAGAACATTGTAGAAAATTGAGATGCAGTCATATAAAAGCAAAATTTAACCAATACTAAAAGTTATTATTAACTTATAAAAAAAAAGTCTTATACTAGAGAGCTTTCCAAAAAATTGAGATACAAATAGTTATGACATCTTAACCCGTCTACCTGGATACTCACTCGAACTTGTTCCAACTTTGACAGAGAATTCCTACTTCGACATAGTGCAAGTGCGAGTTTTTCTCAAAACTCTAAGTTTGGGGTGGAGGCGACGATGAAAATAAGGTTTTGTTACCTGTTTCGCCCTTGAATCCATGCCGCTAGTAATTTTAAATTACTATTTTTTGTTTTATTGGCATATACTCATTTATTTTTATTTTTATTTTTTTAAAATATTATAAATTTTAATCTATTTTGAATATAGAAACTTTAATTTTAATAAATATAATTTTTTATTTTAGTTTTATATGTATTATATGGGGCGGGTACAGGACAAAATTCAATCCCTCTAATTGGGTTGAAGTACAACTGACGGCATTGTTAGAGCTTGATTCGAAACCATAATCTCTAATTAAATCTAAAGAGACCCAAACCACCTCATTCATAAGCCATTAGATATAAAAAAAAAACTAATTTAAACTTAACACAATAAATTATTATTTAAAGCTAACAGTTATTGTAAAATTCTTAAAAAAATTATCAAAATTATGTCTAAATTATATTACCTCCCAAATTCGGAGTGGTTGTTGGAGGAGCAAGTCCTGGTGTTGGTGCCGGTGAAGGAGCAAGTTTCTGAATCTTCTGATAAAAAGGATGCAATTCATATCTAACATTACAGCTAGGAAATAAAACTCTTCCTCCTTGCTTTCCTTCACAGCACTGTGGAAGATCTCCTATGGCATCACTAAGGCATATTCTACAATCTTGTGGAGATAAATCTTCTGTACACTGAGCCAAACAATATAGCGTCTGAAATCCAGATACGCTAGCCTCCTTTGTAGCATACTTCTTTTTAACACCAACAGAATTAGAATTCGCCGCTTCATTTGCTGTTTCATTCATAGTAACAGACAGCAAACTCATGAAGCTTTCTTGGTTCGTCATATTGGCAGTGTTCCAAAGGTAAACACTGGGACTCGTGTCTACGGTTGAGAAAAAAGAGGTGTTGGAATACCGAACCATGCACTCGTCGTACCAGATAACTGCCACTTTTGATAAGGAACAGTCTGAGTCTGATGATAGTTTCTGTGTTGCATTCGACACGCATTGTTTGCAGAAAGGAGATGAAACGTCTCCCCTGCACATGAATAGACCGTACACTCTGTTTGATGGGTTTGTTGCTGTGACTGTGGTGTTCTGGAATTCATTGTTGGTGGCGTTGGAGGATAGTGAAGAGAACATGGTTACGAGGTTTGTTTGGTATGTGCTGTTGGTGGTGGTTTTGTCTTTAGAACAACTGTGGTAGATAAAAGTGGGGTCTTGTGCTTTAGTTGTTTTGTTAAGGAGAAAGTTAATGAGGATGAACAGAAATAGAAGCTTGAAGGAATTAGAAGAAGACATGGTCGAATTCATGTTTCTGTTTTGTCTTAATGCATGTGACAGATGAAGGCAAGTTAAACTTAAAAATGAAGGTGATCACAAGTCAAACTTGTTGTGTTTATGCACTTCAGTCTGTCATTCTGATTTCTTGGAAATTAATCAATCATATAGCTAGGAAAAGTCATGTTGGATTTATGTATTGTTGAACGTGTAAAACACACTATGTTGAAATTAACGGAAAATTGAAAATAAAGGATTGATGTGGTGACGAAAATGGATTCCCATGAGAATGGGTTGGGCATGTACGTGTAGTTCACTTCAGCTAGTTGTTGTAGACCGTAATCACGGTTGCTTATTTGGTTTTAGCTTCATTTTTGGAACGTTCCATAAAAACATAAAAATCACTTCAAAATTTTGACCAGAATCGATTCAATTATCTGAATGAACTCGATCCAACCCACTATTATCACCAAGTAACACCACAATTTTCTATCACAAAGTAACCTCCACATTACACAACCTGTCAGTGGAACAAACCTTATATATATAATGATATGATTTTTGCTCTGAAGATTGACCATTGAGATGTGCTGCATGCAAAGATGTATGGAATGATTGCAGGTTTGGAGTTGGTTTGACAGGAACATTTTAAGCATGTTATGGTAGAGAGTGTTTTTCATAATTAGTATGTTGCCCATTTCATAATTGTTTTCCTTGGATGTTAATAGTGGTATTTTTAGAATTATACTCTTGATTTTCGTTTGGCGATTTTTTTCTTTTCTAATATATGCATACATAATAGTATAAAAAATATGAGTTAACGATGAGTTTAGTTGGTAAGAAGTTAATTCATGAGTCCTAAAGTTCAATTCATCTAAATTTTATTTAATAAAAAAAATATGAGACATTAAATGCACTCACTAATATTTTCTTATAATAAATGAAGAATAACAAATCTCCACTTTTTTATTTTTATTTTTTATAATTGAGAACTACTTGAAATAACCAAAAGGGTACAATTCATACCTAAAGTTGTAATTAACAGAAATACATCATCACTCTTCCTCGTTGACTTCCAGGAAATGTCCCCTATTACATCACTGAGACACATTCCGCAATCTTGAGCTTACTATTGGAACGTAGTTGGACTACTCTGTCTCTGTTTGATCGTCTTTGTCACAAGTCAATGAAGCAAGGTCAACATATTATTATTTGATTATTTCGTTGTCCCGATAAGTTTTTTTCTCCCTGAAATAAGCTTTATTGACTTGCTTGTAATTTAAAAGTAATATTTTTTTGACCGGATTTAAAAATTATATATAGTTAGAAAACTTTGTAAAGTATTATTAGTCCTTCACTGATTTATAAAATATTGGTTTAAATATTTGTTTTTTATTTACTCAATTTAAATAGTCATGTTGAGATCAATGCATAATGGTTTTCTTTTTTTTATTTAATGTTAATGTAAAACAATTCGTAAAAGTGGAATGATGTTAAAGTAACCAACTTATAAATAGTTACTAAGAGTGTATTAAAAACGAGTCAAGAAAAAAAATGATTGTATTAAACATGTACAAACAATATTCCAATATTCATTATTTTTCAAAAAAATAAATAAATTTCAATATTCTTCTTACAATTTTATAATTATTACCCATTGGAGTTGGTATGGATGATTAGCAATTCATACTTGGTCTTTTAAAAAAAATTGGGTTACCTCGTATGACTGTATAAATTCTTTTGACTGAAAAAAGAAGATACACATGCATTCTCCACTGAATTCAAGTGGCTTTTTACAATAACTTGGACTTTAGGTATTTTGGAGATACTTCGTGTTAGATGAACCTATTGCAGTGCATTCCACCCCCACCAATTCTTTCCAAAATTTATTTAGAGTAGATTCTGTAATTATAAATAAACAATTAATCATCTATCAATCTATTTATAATATATTAAACCAGTTTCTAAAATATTTTTTATTAACATATCATCATTAATTTTATCACATATCATTATTTTTGTCACATCAAAGATAATACAAAGTGTCACTTCAATTTTAATTTCACACGGAACTTTATTTTATCTCTATTATGACATTCTTAATTATGTTTTCCTTACTCGTATTAACATCAATTTTCCTTTAATATTGTAACCGACTTACATAAAACTCAATAACACCACTACATTGAGTTAACAAATTATTGGCCAGCAAAAATGTTTTCATTTTCCTTTATCTGTTTTCATATCTCAAAATATTTTATTTTTAAATATATCAATTATTCTCCTTCACTTGCAAGTTGCAATGTCATAAGTGTTCTTATTTTCTCCTAAAAACCCACCTCCCCTCCTTCTAGTGCATATATCGATCTTCTGCATATATAAATGGCCAAAACAAAATAAATGAGCAAATGCTCTGAAATGACTACAAAATATTGTCTAAATAATATATTATATTTATTCAAGTATAGAAATTTTTAAATAGATTTTACACCTCACACTTTGTCTCTTTTTTTTTTCTCCTTTCAATTGATGTTAATTAGTTGTACTAATGTGTATTGCATAGTATATGCATAATTATTACTTATATTTATTTTGCTTCACCTGAATGGATGATATGTTCTGCTATGTCTTTATACCCAATACCTGAATTTCAACAAAGATTTGAAAGAAGAATTGTTTGATTTGGTGATTAAGTTGCCAAGAAAAGTACGTGGGTTGTAAGTACATTATCATCAAAGTTTAGTCCAATACAATTTTTAATTATATAAAATTATTCAACAAATAACTTTAATCTATTTTGAAACGAAACATATTTAATTAATTTTCGACTTATAAATTTTTAAATAATTTTTTTATGCATAATTAAAACATTATAAAAATTTTAAAAAAAAATTAAGACAAAAGTAACAATTAAATATGAATCTAGAAATAGAAATTTGTCTTTATTTTTCAGAAACGGTCTTTTTAAGATGATGTAAACACGCCTATAAAAATTGATTAAAAAATGTGTTGAGTTATTGCTAGAGATTAAAATTACATACATAATAAATTGCCATCATAATATTTATTCATATATATGGTCATACCTCTTATTTATCATCCATGAATGAAAATATATCTTCATTATATCCACCAATGAGTAGTTCATATCCACACATGTATTGTATCAAATTTTTAACTTCCATTTGTTACTAACAATGTTTATACTATTGACCATTGCAATAATTGATAAGTGATATCTGAAAGAAAGTTTCATCAACATGAGACATGATAATGCTGATACAGAACTCTCTTTTCAATAATTAAAAAGCAACTATGTCAATAAAAATTGGGTTTTAATGTTTTGATGTTGTATTTTAATTCTTTCTCTGTCAACAATTTTTTTGCTGATTTATTGTTTATGTTAGAATATTTCTAATGTTTTGAGATTGTTATTTTAATTTAATTTTTAAACTACTTTTACTTTCTTAATATATTTTTTCTTGTCATTCATCTCTATTTTATAGTCAATTCCGTCTATTCTACGATTTTTTTATTATAAATTTGAAGTGATAATTCTACGTTAAAATAAATAATTGCATTTTCACATAATCAACACTAAAATTATTCAATAAAATTTACAAACTAACATTCTCAATTGGGCGAGTCTAAATCTAATTTCAATTTAGAACTGAAAAATGACTTCTCAAACTGTTCCGATTAATTATGTCATATTTAATAAATTTCAATGAAATCAATAAAGTATTTAATAATGGAATGCTCCATTCAGATTCAATTATATATATATAT
>NC_021163.2:13942678-14006521 GCF_000331145.2 Cicer arietinum | reverse complement strand
CAGACAGATTCATATATATATATATATATATATATATATATATATATATATATATATATATATATATATATATATATCAAATTGAAATATAAGTAAATGTCAGTTAATTTATACACATTTTTTATGATCTCTATATCATGGAGGAGCCTAATTCCGAGGTAAATCAACTGATTTAGAATGACATTTTAAGGGTCTCTTGTACCCGCTTAGCTAATTTTATTTAATTGATTTCCATTTGTGTTTTTTCCTTTGAGCCATTAGCTCTCTATTTTACTTAAAAAATATTAATTAGCGTAATTTAGTTTTCTTTGATTCTTTTATAGGTAAATCTTAGTATTTAATTTGTTAGAAGAGAAAAATGTTGATAGTAGGGGTTAAACTTCAAACCACTTTTATATAATTCTTTCGGTGTCCCAACAAAGGAATGGACTACACTTCAAAGATTAGTTTCTTAATATACTTTTTTGACAGATACTAGTTTCTTAATATAGTAAAAATATAACTGTGTTTTTTAAATTATCATTTCTTAGTTAAATGTGCTTCTATTTAAGTCCACAAGTATGACATGTTTTTGCCCTATATTTGAGTATGGGAGCACTTAATAATCTTAAGTATGTTTAATCTCAATCTTTTTATTTATAATTAGGGATAAAAAAAATATACAAAATGTGATCTATTATCTCTCATAGATTTTTTAAAGTCTAACCAACCTTTTTGAAAGTTTGTCTTGTTAACCTAAATTAGGCTACTTCTATGTGAAGGAAATCATATTGCTGGCTGACTTGCAAAGGTAAATCAACTGATTCAATTTGAGCTTATAGCAAGTTATTAGGCCAATGGTCATTGTGAGGTAGCTTAACTTATTTCCATTCGTTGTTAGTATTTATAATCAAAATCTTCACATCACAATATTAAATTACTTAAATGATTGAAACTATTTTTGCTCAAATTTTAACTATTTCCTAAATATTAGCAAAAATAAGGTAAACGGAATTGATGCATTTGATTCAAATTTTAGGCTAAATACATCAACTTTTTTTTACCATACTTTTGCTTATAATATAAAATTTCACTCAAAATTAAAAACTCTCAAATCTTTATTACTCTTCAAATCCTAATTTTATATCAACAAAAAAATTTAATATCAAATTTCAAATAAGGGATCTCTTACATCTAATTTTTCTAAGATTATCTTATATCCCAAATCAATTACAAACCTTCAAATATTTGAATAGAAAACAAAATCAGTTTCATTATAAAAGTAAAGATGATAATGTGATAATTTGATTCAAGACCTACACTAGGTGTGAGTACTTAGAGACCCTCATCATTGCATTTGAACAAGTTTTTGAGAGTGAGATCCAAGACCATGTAGTGTGGTATCAAAGTCTTGTTAATGATGACAATGTGAGAATTTAGACCTTCAGTCATATTGAAGTCTCACATTGTCAAATTTACAGAACTGTGGGATGTATATATGTGTTTGGACACCTTTATCCTTTGAGCTAGCTTATAGCAGTGGGATCCAAACCCATTTTAAAAAAACACTTAGGAATCTAAGTCCCATATAATCGAAATTAGAGAAATAAAAATGCAATTAAATCTTTAATTTGATAAATATTCTTATTTTATTAATAACAAATATGTGATTGAAACATGAAAATCACTTGCATGATATACATATATGTTTCATAATTATCGAGGTATTACACATGAAGAGAAAGAATGGTTGGTGGAGTGACCTGAATATGATTCATGTTCATGAGAATGTCTTCTCGTTCTGCCATGCATGAAAAATGCTGGTTCCAGAGGAAATGGCATTTCAATTGAAAGATTATTAAGATATGAAACAACTGTTCCCATTGTAGGCCTATCATCTGGACTTTCTTGGACACACAATAAACCAATTTGCACACACTTTTCTACTTCATTTGGAGTATAAGATTCTTGCATAATTGGATCCAGCAACTGAAATGGTGACTCACCTTTCCATTGGTTCCAAGCCTGAAACAATAATTTAAATAGATTTAATTTCCTCCAAATTATTTTCTTTATTAATTATTTTTCCGACATTAAAATATAAAGAGAACAAATAAGAATTTTGTACTCACATTGCTTAATAGATCATCTATGCGGCATGATTCAAAAGTATAAGAATTCTTTTTTCCACTAATAATCTCGAGAAGCATAACTCCAAAACTAAAAACATCTGACTTCACTGAAAAATGTCCATGCATTGCATATTCTGGAGACATATAACCACTGAAAAAAGGGAGAAAAAAATTAGTATCCCGATGTTCAAGTGAATGCCATTTTTTCTATATATTTTCAAAATAATAAGTATATGATTACCATAGATAACACGTTATTTTTGCGGCGAAGGTTAGAATGGTAAAAATAGTGATTAGAAACTCACTATGTGCCCACAACTCTATTTGTTTGTCCTTGAATTTGCTCAATAGCTACCATCCTTGCCATGCCAAAATCAGATATCTTAGGAATCATGTTGTTATCTAAAAGAACATTGCTTGGTTTAATATCACGATGTATAATCTTGAGACGGGAGTCTTCATGAAGATAAAGAATTCCTCGAGCAATTCCTTTGATGATATTATACCGCTCAGACCAAGTTAATTGTTTTTGCTTCTGAGGATCTACAAATTGTCGACAAAATCAAACACTTGAGATTGTACTGTAGAATGTGAAACTTAACCCAGATTTGAAATAAATATTGAAAGTGTCATACCAAATAGGAAGTGATCAAGACTCTTGTTAGGCACATATTCATAGATAAGTATCTTTTCTTGGTCTTCAAGGCAAAATCCTATTAACCTCACCAAATTTCTATGTTGAAGTTTGGCTATCAACATCACTTCATTTTTAAATTCCTCTGCTCCTTGTCCAGAACTTTTGGACAGTCTCTTCACAGCTATTTCTTGTCCATCAGGAAGAATTCCCTAAAACTATAAAACATCAGAAGAAATGAAAACACGCATTACTTATTTATTATTTACTTATCACAATGATATATCACCTTGTAGACTTGTCCGTATCCCCCTTTACCTATCTTGTTGTCATCAGAAAAATTGTTTGTTGCTATTTCAATTGTAGCCAAATCAAATTGTAATGACTCAGGGGAAGAAATTTCAAGCCCAACTACATCACAGTTCACAGAAGAGCATTTTGAAATTAATACTTATAGCCAGAATCATATAATAAAACCAAGGCCTTAATTAAGCTAGAATATTTGAAGATGAAAATGTTTATTGACATTACTGTTTTCTCTGAGGGTTTCCTTGCGTCTTTTTTTCGATTTCATCAAGAATAAAAAGCAGCCAAAGCAAAAAGTGATCCCCAAAATAACAACCAGGACAACAATGATGGCAATCACATGTGTTGGAATGTTTCTTCCCCCTGTCAAAACATTGTCATATTGACATTAATTCCACACACCAATTTAAACTTCTTATAGCATTTTCTCATTATTTGGTAAACCAATAACTAAGTATGCTCACACTAGATAGACACCAGGTTCTAATAAAAAGGCGCCGCTAGGAACTCAAAAATTGGATTCTATAGATTTAGAGGAAGAACACTAATATTTAGAAAGAAAAAAAGATAAGAAATAATAGGAGGAAATCTCTCCAAAGAAAATGATACACAAGAGTGGATATGCTCCTACAATGGTATAAACCACTCAAATTCTATATTTTGCCAAAAATGCTTTCTAGGCGAATGGAAGTCTAGACTTCCTATACACAAGGATTGGGAAAAGGATTAATATTAACTACCCTAAAACAGAAAAAACAACTAACAAACAGAAAATAACTAACCTAACTAACTAATCCAACAACCCTTAACTATTTCAATCACTCTAATTTCCCTTTGTTCTCTAGTATATCCTAACAGGTTTGATACTATAGAGGGCTGATACAGACACAGACACCAAACATTATACTAACAATAATTTGAGAAAATGAATTATTGAACAAAATTACAAGTGTGGATGGCAAGTTAGTGTTGGACATCAAACACGTCTTCATCAAAAGTGTCAGTGCTACAAAGTTGGTGACAACTATCAAACTAAACATCAAGATTAGTTATATCTCTGATTTTCATCAAAATCAAGGGTGCATCAACTACATTTCATGATCATTATTACAATTTAAAACCTAACCAGACATGTCACAAAAACATTAGATAAAGAACTAACCCTTAATTGTTGTTGCTGCTGCTGAGGTTACTGAATGCTGATAAAACGGATAAGTTTCAAACCTCACAACACAACTTGGAAACAAAACAGTTTCCCCTATGCTACCACCACAACAACCCTCCGGAAACTCCGCCGCCGCATCCTCGACACACCGCCTACAATCGACAAAGGACAAGTCCGGCGTACACTGAGCAAGACCATATAGAGTCACACTAGCAGAAGCATTTTCTTGCTTAACAGCAAATTTGTTAAAACCGGCAAGAGAAACCGCAGCTTCTTTTATAAGCACGTTTAAAATAGATCTTAAAGCAGAGTAAAACCCTTTACTCTGTAACAAAATAGGGTCTCCCATTGGAATTTTGATTTTGAATCTCGGCAATGTTTCTGTTTTGGAGAAAATGAATCTGTAGGAGTACCGTAACAAACACTCGTTGTACCAGATCACAGCTTCTTTGGAAGAAGGACACGAAGAAGGAATTGTTTGTGTTGCGAAACCGATACACTCTCTACATAGAGCGAATGGAACATCGCCACGACACATATAGAGACCGTAGACTGTGTTTGGATCGTTTCCTGATGTTGTGTTGAAGAATCTAACATCGTTGGTTACGTTGGAGGAAAGAGAAGAGAGGAGAGTGTTGAGGTTTTTGTGGAAAGTGCTGTTTGGTGTGAATGTTTTGTTGTTTGTGCAAGTAACGTTGTTGAACACTGATGCAGAGGTTTCTGTGATTGTTGTTAGAATAAGAGTGATTAGAATAAATTCAATTATCATGATTCTGTTATGCTGCAAATTAAGAAACATGTGGTTGGATTTTCATGAAAAAGAAAAAGTGGTAAACTAAGCAAGATCTAGCAAATAGATTCAGAGATTTAAAGGTGTGTGTATAGATAATGTTTGAAAATAGTTATGAGTCAATGAAGTAAAACTAATTTAAAAATATCTGACTACATTACAAACACAAGGGATGCAATCATGCAAATCCAATTACCATTCTAAAAATATTATATGGTTGAATTTTGGAACCCTGTCTAATCATATCATATTGTCAATAATTCTAGCTGGTGGACACTTGAAAAGTTGCATGTGATTTGAGTAGTTTGCTAGCTAGTATTCATTTTCTTTTATTTTATTTGTGGAAAGCTAGTGAGTATTCATTTTTTATAGATAGAAAAATACCAAGGTCTTTATATAAATATTACTTTTTCATTTATCCTTTAGAATATTTTTTGCCTTGATCTTTTGAGTTTTTTTTTTTAAACAAAATTATCGATAATTTAGATTAAATTTCGACCAAATTGTAGAGTCTAATAAATCCTTATTATTTTAGAGTTTTAACTTGCTATTACTTATAAATTTATCTTTAATTAAAACACATTTTAAATGAACCACTTGTTGTCATTTTAAATGATTGAATCATGAGCCATGTCAATAATAATTTGTAAAACATGGGAAAATTTAGTATTCCAATGAATACCATGGACTCTAATTAAGATAGCATAGCGGCAATTATAAATTACCGAAGGCTTGGGATTTGCTTCTACCGAAAATTTTGTTCTGTAATTATTTAATTGTTTTGTTACAAATTTACAATATATTTTCATATACACTTCATTTATAAAAAAAAAAAGACATATATTGTGTTTTTGTGTCTCTCAGTGGACAAAATTCAATTTTAAATTAGAATTGTTTAAAAATTAAACGAAATTAAATTTTAGTTTAAAAATTGAACTAAATTATTTTATAAATTGATTTATTATTCTGAATAGAACCGAATTAATTTTAACTTAATTTTTTGTTTCGATAAGCTAAATTTTATATAATTATCCTACTTTTAAATAAACAAATTTAATTTTTAGTTTTCTCGAATTAAAAACTAATTCGTTTTAGTTTTTAAATTAAAAATTAATTCAGTTCAATTATAATTTAAAAAATCAGTTCGATTGATAAGCGATTTTAGAAAAAAAAGATTGATTTTCAATTTTTATAAATCAAATTCAGTTTAAATAAAATCTACTTATGCTTTTGCAAAAATAATGGAAGGTATTTGCCTCGTTTGCGGGTTTTTGTGGTGTGACTTCAATCAAAATGGTTCATATTTACGTGACTATTTAATTTATCTTATATGGTTGAAGCCTTTTATTGGTCAATGCTACCAGCGAAATGAAAAAACAAATCGCTTTGTATAACATTAATTAATTCCAAATGGTTTTTATTTTAACGGGACAAGTGTTTTCCTCGAATTTGCAAATATAGCGCATAGGATAGGAGGGAACTTTCTTGAAGATTAATCGGTAATAAAAATATTTATTATTTATTATAGGTAATTAAAATAATTTTAATATTTTTAGACCAAAATAATAATTTATTTTGATATTCAAATATTAGTTGTATTAATTTAAATGATAAAATGAATTTTATTTACTCAAATGTATTTATTAATTAAGGTTAGTGAATATTTAGGTTATTGATATACAATAAATAAAAGATATGTTAATAAAAAAAGATAAATAATATTTTTTTAATAATAAAAAGATAAATAGTTATCCAAGTGATTTAGTTAAAATGATTTCATTTCGGTTAATGACAAATAATTCGAGAAAACATAAATTTAAATCTCTACTAAAATAACTATTGATCAAAATTTTACTTTTTTGTAGTTGAATTTTAAAAACAAAACGATTAAATAAAAGTTAAATAAATATTATAATAAAACACTTAATTTGAAATAAACAACAAGATGATATTAAGTGTCACGTTAAGTTATATACAATTTTTTAGAAAATAATCCAGTTGAATTTCTATAACAAAATTTACTCCATTAATGAAGCAGGTTATGTTACTGGAAGTATAATTAATAAACCAATGGTAGTAAATAACACAGCCATAAAAATATTTAAATGAGTAATCGTGTGTCTTTTATTTAATAATACTCTCTTCAAAATATTTTTCTTATCTAGTTTTAACTTTTTTATTTTTAATGTGTCTAATTTTAACTTTTTTATTTTTAATGAAACAAATTTATTGGTTGTGAAAGATTATTTAAGTAATAAACTTAATTTTCATTGAGCTTGTATAAATTTAATTTCATCATAGTCTTTTTCGGTATCTTAAAATTTTTAATTTTATAAAGATAAATTAAATGTAATATAAAAATCTAATATGACATTAAGAAAATGTTGATTTTGGTCAACCAATATAAAGATAATTAAATTAATAATTTTTATTTTTATACAATGAAAACAATTGACTAAATTGATCATTTTTAATAAAAAAAATATTATTTAAAATCAATATCAACTTTTATATATAATTTAGGCTAAATAGCGTTTGTGGTTCCTTAACTTAATTTTAATTAATATTTTAGTTTTTTTTATTTTTTTTTCTTTTGGATTTGATCTTTTATTTTAAGTTTAAGTGACAATTTGATTTTTTTATATTTTAAAATATCAATAATGTCATCTTTTTTACAAAAATTCAAAAAATTCATCAAATTTTTTAAATAAAACCCATAATATTAATTATCATCTTCAATATAATATAAATTTCATTAAATTCATAACTTAAATCTTAAATAAACTCATATTTTTATTCTTTGTTTGATTAAATTTGATGTTGTTGAAGATGAAAATATGAGTTTATTTGAATATTTGAGTTATGCATTTGATGAAATTTGTATTATATTGAAGATGATAATTAATTTTATAGGTTTTGTGTAAAAATTTTGATGAATTTTTAGAATTTTTGTAAAAAAAAATGATAACATTGTTGATATTTTAAAATATAAAAGATTAAATTGTCATTTAAAATTAAAATAAAAAACTAAATTGAAAAAAATAAAATAAAAATAAATAATTAAAATATTAACTTGAAATTAAATTAAATTAAAGGTGCTATTTAACCTATAATTTATAAAGATAATCAACTATATCTACGAAAGAATTTTTTGAATTTTCTTCTTTTAAGTATAAGAAAAAATTAAGACATTAAAATACATTTATTGTTTAAATTATTTTTATATTTTTATTTAAGATATTTGATTTTGATAATTTTTGTTTCGCCAAATTTTCCCTCTTTATGCAATTGGAGTGCAAAGAGCGAGACTCAATTTACCTAGAAGAACTTCGAGGTTTAATTTGCATAGACATATCTTGCTGATTCATCTCTCACTCTTCAATCATCCATCATTCACGTGGTCTTCACTTTACGAATTGCGCCAAGGTGATTTCTCAATCATAAATTCTAACACCAAGATAATCCATAATATATGCCGACATCATTAGTCTTGTTTCTTTTTGCTGACCATACTTGACACCCCACAACTGTTTGATAAAATGTCTACGTAAAATATGCACACACATTTTGCTTAATGCCTTTTCTTTTTCTATTTCCGATGTTCTTAATTTATGGTAGATTTACTTAGAGCCCAGGAATATAATTATCCGTATTCAAACGTTCTTTGAAGATGTAAATATACTCTAGTAAGTATACTTTATAACTTAACATTGTTTTCAAACTCTTGAATGATTTATTCAAATTGTATTTCATATGGTTCAAGTATGTGGTCTATAATCATTATGTAACAGTAGAATGTAGATAATAATATTGATACAGCAAAAACTGTTTTCACCCATGCCTTAACGAGGAAAGAATGTAGTCATAGTGATTCCATTGGTGGAATCACTGGTATTGCCCAATTCCTTGCTGAGGGTTGTGTTTTCTTCAATTCTACTACGCCTAAAATATGGCGGTTCAAGAGGTGGTGGCAGGTTGATTGAAGGGCTGTTGAGGTAGAATGCAATTGTTGCCATTGTAGGTCTTTCATTTGGATCTTCTTGAACACATAACAAGCCAATGTGGACGTACTTGATTACTTCTTCATGGGAATAAGTTCCTTCTATATTAGGATCCAATAGTTCAAGAGGCGTTTGCTCTGCCCATTTTATCCAAGCCTAAAATATTAATTTGTTAATGAAGAAAATCATTCTTTCAACTATATAAACAGAGGTCTAAGAAATTTTGTACTCACGTATCTTCGGATGTCATCAACGCACTCTGAGTCAGTAGAACAACCTTTCCTCTTTCCACTGATAATCTCTAGAACCATGATTCCAAAACTAAACACATCTGATTTCGCAGAAAAGTATCCATGCATTGCATATTCTGGAGAAATATAACCACTGTATATGAAAAAGGAGAAATTTTGTTTAGTGATCATCAATGACAAATTGACAACGATTGCTTGGTAAAACAAGGCATGTGAAAAAGCAAATGAAGTTGAGCAAAAATAATAAACTTACTACGTCCCTACAATCCTGCAAGTACTTTCTTCATTTTGATCTCCAGACACGATTCTAGCCATGCCAAAATCTGATATTTTTGGGTTCATATTACTATCTAACAAGACATTACTAGGTTTCAGATCACGGTGTATTATTTTGAGGCGAGAATCTTCATGTAGATAAATAATTCCACGGGCAACTCCTTTGATGATCTTCTGGCGTTGAGACCAAGATAACAGTTTTCGCTTATGGGGATCTACAATATTAGTTTATTTGGATGGTCAGTTATCCAGTTCGAATCAGAATGGATCCATAAAAGGTTATTCATTTACCCAGACATGCCTCTAGCTGAAATTTAGAATTTATAAGTTTAGAAACAACATACCAAATAAAAAGTAATCTAGACTCTTGTTTGGCACATACTCATAGATAAGTATCTTCTCTTCATCTTCCAAACAAAATCCTAGTAACCTCACTAGATTTCTGTGTTGAAGCTTAGCTATAACTTGAACCTCATTTTTAAACTCTTCTGCACCTTGCCCGGAGCTTCTTGTAAGCCTCTTCACAGCAATTTCTTGTCCATCTGAGAGAATTCCCTGAATAGCATACAGAAGAAGTCAACATGGAAAAGAAGTATTATTGATATTATCATTTAATGTAGTACTAGTTGATATATTTACTTTGTAGACTTCTCCAAATCCACCTTTCCCTATCCTGTTTTCTACACCAAATCTGTTTGTTGCAGCTTCAATTGTGGCTAATTCAAATTGCAAGGACTCCAAAGAGGTAATGTCATTCCCAACTACAACAACAAGTTTGAATTCTTTAGGTTATATGGCTAAAGGAAATACTTCTTTTTGGTTGAAAATAGAAGTATAATTTTCCACATACAGCTTTCTTTGAGGATATCATGTTGATTCTTTCTTTCCTTTCTATATAGAAAGCAACAGCAACCCAAGACTGAAAGCACCAGTGATACAACAACTGGAACAACGATCACAATTGATATTAGTGTCTTCTGTTTTTCTTTTCCTGCAACAATATCAGTACCTTGTGTCATTTTCAGTTTGCCATTAAAAATGGTTATGTACCTAAGCAACATATGTTTCTTAAACCTGTAAGAATTTTATCGTTTGAACTATTTCTCTTGAATGATGAAAAGAAAGAAAACAGAGCTTAGGGGTTGGTAACATGTACTATGAATGTAGACAATATGTAATTTACAAATTCTTTTTCCTCCTTTTGTTTCTTTTAAGTCTGAAAATTTTAAATATTACCCCCTGTTATGTAAATGAAAAAATTGGAATTTTACTGTTAGCTGCATCTTTGGATTTGCTTATTGTATGTTCAGGAAAGATAATAATTATAATAATCAAAATAATAATAGAGATATTTTGATTGTAATTTAAAGCTGATTTGTCTTCAATATTATGCTTATTCAAAGGTGCTAATTAATTCCATTTGAAAAGCCATAATTCTATATGGTTTTACCTAATTGATTCTAGTATGCAACACCTACCAGAAATGTTTGTCTCTTCAATGCTAGCACCCTCTCCTAGTTGTTAAAATATTGATGGACTATTTATATTTTCATTAGAGGGATAGGAAAAGATTATTGGTGATTTAAATTCCTGTTCTCAATGTACCAAGTTATTCCAAAAGATACATCTCTTGCTAGATAGGTCATGAGTTGACAGTAATAAGTGGTATGAAAATAACTCGATTGCTGTCTTATTGTGTCAGAAATGGTAGTATAATTAAGAAAATGTATATGAGGGACAATCAAAAGCTTAAACCTGGAGGAGCTGAAGGAAGAGGACTTGTTGGCAGTGGGGGTGGTCGTACCCAAGCATTATTGCTGTGTGCCTTGTGGAATGGATATAATTCGAATCTAACACCACAACTAGGATATATTATTGAGCCTCCAGATTTTCCTCGGCAGCAACTGGTTGGAACTTCTGCTATGGCATCACTAAGACACCAGCTGCAATTTTCTGCTGATAGGTATGGGGTGCACCAAGCGTAGCCATATAGTTTCTGGTGTGCTGTGATGTTCACTGACTTGTCAGCCAATTTAGAAGAAGCATTTGCTGCCTCACTTCTCAAATCGTTCAACATATCCCAGACAATGTTGTTGAAGCGCTCAACCTCACCCACATAATCCTTATCATTCATGAAAGAAATTTCTGGACTTTTCTCCACGGTGGAAAAGAAGCAACGGTCAGAATACCGTACATAGCATACTGTGTACCAAACTATGGCTTCTATTGATGTGGTGCACAATGATGATATGAGTTTGGCTGCTTCTATCACACACGACTGACAGATTTTGGGATCAGTGTCTCTAATGCAAAGGAAGAAACCATAGACAGTGTCTGCAGTGTTTTGGCTATTAACTGTGGTGTTGTAGTATCTTGCATTGTTAGTGCTATTGGAAGAGATCCATTTTAAGAGTGTTTGGATGTTGGAACGGTAAGCATTATTGGTAGCAGTAGTGTTCCTTGTGCAGTTATAGTAAGCATGTGTAACATTATCAGTAGCAGCTTGTATGATGGGAGAAGGAGAACAATGACTAAAGAGGCAAAATAAAGTTGAGAGTGAAAACAGAAAATGGAAGGAACCCATACTTCTCAAGGGGGATGAGGAGGCTGATACATATGTTTCCTTTTGTATGCTTTAAAGATTTAGTTAAATGATCATTATTAATTAATGTAATAGTTATGATTATACTAGCCCAACCCACTAGGTATTTATTCATTTTCATTCCCTTGATTCAATCTTTATCGCAAATTTTTGTTTTCTATACATGTTGCTATTTCCACTCAATCATTTTATACTCCCCACCACCTTCAAAAAGCCATGGGAAAACATCAAGTATCAACCCACTTCAATTATGAAACAATCTTGGCTGCTTTTGCTTGAGGACAAAATTTTTGACACACACCAAAAAGCCATATGTCACACACCAACTATATATTTATTTTTTTCAACCCAAGTGACCCTTTTACATCTTCTGCTCCTCCTCGTCATCATGACCTTAAATTTGTTTGTTTATTTTTAAAATATTTAAAAGAACAAAGTCAGGTCCTGTGGCCATGGTGGATAAGAAAGAATTGTTGGAATACCGAACCGTGCATGTACCACATAACTGCTGTAACGGACAAAGAGCGCCATGTCTTTGTGATAAGTTGCTTGTTTGTGTTTGGAACACACGAAGTACATAGCTGGGAGGGGATGTCACCGCTGCACATGAATAATCCATGAACTTTGTTTGAAAAAAAATTCACTGAGAGTGTTGTTGAAGAATTGGGTGTTTCCGGTTGGGTTAGAAGATAAAAAAAAATAAAAAAACATGAGTTTGAGGTTTACTTGGTAGGTGCTGTTGGCCGTGAATCTGTTTTTTGAGCAAACTTGATAGAGAAAATTAGGTTCTTGGGGTTGCAAAATTGAAGAAGATGGTGAAAGGGGAAAGAGGAAGACTAGCTAGTTCGATGTGGCAAGCCATGGATGAGTTTGAAATTTTTTAAGAGCATGCACTAGCTACCAATAACACAGTTGCTTTGCCGTTTGTATTTTGTTAAATTTGTGTATTTGTAGATTTGGCATTTGAGATATACTAAAGTCTATACTTCAAATTTGTTAGTAAATTGAGTTTAACATGGATAAGAGGGACTGAGGGACATATGGATGCAAATCCATGAAACACGGAAGCCAGCTTTATATTTGGTTTTTTGTCATTTTCAAACTAAAATGGAATACAAGATAAAATTCAAGTTTTGAAGGGTAAAAGTGTTCAATTTTATAAACTAAATATACTATTTTAGAAGTTTATGGAAAGTATAAAGATCATTTTCACAAAACTTGAGTAAAGAAGTAGCAGATACTAGTTGTATGTTTGGGTGAGAGAAGAAGTGACAAGAGAGAAAGAGGCTAGAGAACAGAGAAAAGTGAGACATAGAGTGTTGTTATTGAATGTATATGAAATGCATAATTTTGTAAACTTGTGGAGTTTGTTCATTTTTTTGTATTTACTCACATATTAATGAGATGTGCACACTCAGTTAGGTGAAATACTCCAGGTGTGTTAACCTTTTTTAAGATGTGCACACTAAGTTACTGAAAATCTTAAAGACACATGATCAGATATTTATTGTTTATGTCTTAGCTTCTTAACAAATTCAGTCCTTGCTGATATTTATTGCTTATGGTCTGTTGATATTGGAAAAATGCAGCAAAGTAATTAAAAAGAATCAAAGTTGGATAAGATTAACTTTGTTTGTTAGGAGTGTGTATGGTCTGATGTAGTATGCAGGAGGTTGCGACAATAGGAGGAGGAAATTGGGATTTGGACCAATGAGCACCTACGGAATTTGCTGTTGTACGCAGTGGTTAAGGTAAAAATGATAGCAAAAGATTCATGTATTTACTTAAAATTTAGATTTAGATTAGATATATCAATTTTTAAATTATGACATTTTTTTTTATATTTCATACGGGAGGGATTATGTAGCAGTAACTATGTTTATGTGTATTGAGATCATACCTTAGGGTATCTTTATAAGTTGGATTTTGAAGGGAAAATGAGGGAATGCTTTATTTTTCTTTTTCAAATTAAATAAGTTATAAAAAATTTCTTAAAATAAATCAAGTGTAATTGAGATTGTTATAAGATGATTATCATGTAATTCTTAAAATAACTCGTTTAATCTATGCCTATACATATTATTGTTTATTATGTTCTAATTGCTCAAATGGATTATGCTCAGCACAAAGTAAAAAGACTTTAAGATTAATTGAATATTTATAAAGAGATGTCTTTTTATTATTAGACCAAACAATCGGAATTATCATTGAAATACTTTAGACGAATCAATTCACATAATTAAAATCTGAAAATGAGAGGGAATGTCATTTAATTCAAAAGAGCTTGGCAGTTGCAATCATCCATCATTCACGTGGTCTTGAGATAGTTCAGTTTACGAGATGCGCCCAGGTGATTTCTCATTCTCAATCATAAATTCTAACACCAAGATAATCCGTAATATATGTTGACAACAATAGTCCTGTTTCATTTTGCTAACCATACTTTACAGCCCACAACTGTTTGATAAATTGTCTCTCAAAATATCCATACAGATTTTGCTTACTGCCTTTTATTTTCCTATTTGCGAAGTTCTTGGTTTATGGTAGATTTCCATAGATTTTGTATTCAAACGTTCTTCCTCACCAACATTACGTTGCTCCAAGTAGAATTTGACTCATATTCCTTGAATAAGGTATTGTGTTTGAGCGTTGTAGTTTGAAAAATTGTGGCCCAGAGAGGAGACCCTACTAAAAGTGGTCAAGCAATTCCTGACGGTGATTAGTCATCAGGGGATACTTTACACCAATAACATAGTTAAAAAAAAAACAAAAAACTCTTCCCCGATTCTATGAGTTTAACAATTATTTTTATTTGAAGATAATGTACTCTAGTGTATGTTATAATTTAACATTGTCTGTTTCCAAACTCTTGGAAAGTTTATTCCAAGGGTATATCATATGCTTCAATTATGTGGTCTATAATCATTATGTAACAGTAGATAATATTACTGATACAACGAAAACGATTTTCACCTATGTCTTAACGAGGAAAGAATGTAGTCAAGTGATTCCATTGGTGGAATCACTGATAATGTCCAATTCTTTGATCTGGGTCGTGTTTTCTTCAATTCCACTACGCTTAAAATATGGAGGTTCGAGAGGTGATGGCAAGTTGATTGAAGGGCTGTTGAGGTAGAATGCAATTGTTGCCATTGTAGGTCTTTCTTCTGGAACTTCCTGAACACATAATAAACCAATGTGGATGTACTTGATGACTTCTTCTTGAGAATAAGTTCCTTCTATATGAGGATCCACCAGTTCCAACGGCGTTTGCTCTGCCCATTTTTTCCAAGCCTAAAGTATTCGTTTTCATTTGTTAATGAAGAAAATCATTCTTTCAACTCTATAAAGAGAAGTCTAAGAAATTTTGTACTCACATATCTTCGGATGTCATCAACGCACTCTGATTCAGCAGAACAACCTTTCCTCTTTCCACTAATAATCTCTAGAACCATAATTCCGAAACTAAACACATCGGATTTCACAGAAAAGTATCCGTGCATTGCATATTCTGGAGATATATAACCACTGTATATGAAAAACGAGTAAGTTTGTTTAGTGGGCGCCAAATGCCAATGACATTGTTTATGGTAAAACAAGACATCTGAGAAAGTGAATTAAGTAAAGTAGGAATAAAAAACTTACTATGTCCCTACAATCCTGCCTGTACTTTCTTCAATTTGATCTGTATACATGATTCTAGCCATGCCAAAATCTGATATTTTCGGATTCATATTACTATCTAACAAGACATTGCTAGGTTTTAGATCACGATGTATTATTTTGAGGCGAGAATCTTCATGTAGATAAAGAATTCCACGGACAATTCCTTTGATGATTTTCTGACGTTGAGACCAAGATAACAGTTTTCTCTTCTGGGGATCTACAATATTAGTTTATTCGGATGGACAATTATCCAGTTCGAATCAGAATGGTTCCATTAAAGGTCATTAATTTATCAAGACATGCCTCTAGCTTAAAGTTATAATATATAAGTTTAGAAGCAACGTACCAAATAAAAAGTAATCAAGACTCTTGTTTGGTACATACTCATAGATAAGTATCTTCTCTTCATCTTCCAAACAAAATCCTAGTAATCTCACTAGATTCCTGTGTTGAAGCTTGGCTATAACTTGAACCTCATTTTTAAACTCTACTGCACCTTGCCCAGAACTTCTTGTAAGCCTCTTCACAGCAATTTCTTGTCCATCCGAAAGAATTCCCTGAATAACATATGGAAGGAGTCTATGGAAAACAAGTGTGTAGTTGATATTATCGTTTAATGTAGTACTAGTTGATATGCTTACCTTGTAGACTTCTCCAAATCCACCTTTGCCTATTCTGTTTTCTGCAGCAAATCTGTTTGTTGCAGCATAAATTTTGGCTAATTCAAATTGCAAGGACTCAAAAGTGGCAATGTCATTCCCAACTACAACAACAAGTTTAAATTCTATAAGTTATATGGCTACAGGAAATGCTTCTTGCATGTTGCAAAAAGAAGTATATATTTTCCACATTACAGCTTTCTTTGAGAATGTCATGCTGATTCTTTCTTTCTTTTCTATATAGAAAGCAACGGTATCCCAAGGCTAGAACCACCAGTGAAACAACAATTGGAACTACGATCACAATTAATGTTAATGTCTTCTGTTTTCCTTTTCCTGCATCAATATCAGTACCTTGTGTCATTTTACTGTTTCCATCAAGGAAAATGGGAAAATGATTATGCAGCTAAACAACAAATATTTCTTTAACTGGTAGTAATTTTATCGTTTGAGCTATTGCTCTATGAAAAGAAAGAAAATGGAGCTTAGGGGTCAGGAAATATTTATTACAAGTTCTTTTCCTCCATCCTTGTTTTTTTTTTCAGTCCTAAAAACTCAAAGACTTACCCCCTATTATGTAAATGTGAAAATTGGAATACTACTTTTAGTTGCATATTTGGATTAGCTGATTGATTGTTCAGGAAAGCTAATAATTATTGAAACTTCTGATCATAGAGAACTTTTGATTTTAATCCTGTTTATAATACTTGATTGTTGTTGCTGTATTTGATTACGGATGGAAATCCCCTTATTCCTTTATGTTCTCATAAACATCTATGAAGGATGGAGAGTATCTTGTTTTTTGCTTCTCCTCATTTTTCTATATTCCTTTCTATCAAGGAAGTGTTTACAATGCATTGTGTTGCCAAAGGCCACTAGACCACAGATGCCTTTTCAAGTTAATCAGTATTTGTTCTCAGGACCGAAATCACATATCCCCTTCTCTTGTGCCTCCAATAGAAACATAACACCTAGCAGATTTTTTTCCTCTTTAAAGCTAACACCCTCTCCTTATCAAACACCTTTTCCTAGTTGTTAAAATATTGATGAACTATGTAATTTATTTTTTTTAAAAGGATAAGAAAAGATGGTTGTGATTTCAATTATTTTTCTTCATCTACCAAGTTATTACAGAAAATATATCTCTTGCCACTTGCCAGATAATAGTCGTGGGTTGTTAGTGACTTATGGTATGAGAATAACTTGATTGAAATAATATCATCAAATGTTCTTCCAAAACCAGTCCTGTCTTATTGTGTCAGAAATCGTAATAAAATTAAGAAAATGTTTATGAAGGATAGTCATAAGCTTAAACCTGGTAAAGCTGAAAGGTAAGGACTTGTAGCCGGTGGCACCCAAGGAATATTGCCGAGTTCCTTGTGGAATGGATATAATTCAAATCTAACACCACAACTGGGATAATATATTGAGCCTCCAGATTTTCCTCTGCAGCAAGTGGTTGGAACTTCTGCTATAGCACTGGTAAGACACCAACCACAGTTTTCTTTGGATAGGTATGGGACACACCAAGTGAAGCCATATAATTTTTGGTTGTCTGTGAGGTTCACTGACTTCTCAGCAAATTTAGTAGAAGCATTTGCTGTCTCAATTCTCAAATTGTTCAACATGTCCCAAAGAATGTTGTTGAAGCGCTCAACTTGACCCACATAATTCTTATCATTCATGAAAGAAAGTTCTGGACTTTTCTCCACGGTGGAAAAGAAGCGACGATCAGAATAGCGCACATAGCATACTGAGTACCAAACTATGGCTTCTGCTGCTGTGGTGCACAGTGATGATATGAGTTTGGCTGCTTCTATCACGCTCAACTGGCATAGTCTGGGGTCAATGTCTCTAACACAAAGGAAAGAACCATAGACAGTGTCTGCAGAGTTTTGGCTAGCAACTGTGGTGTTGTAGTATCTGAGGCTGTTACTGCTATTTGAGGAAAGCCATTCTAGGAGTGTTTTGATGTTGGAATGGTAAGCATTATTGGTAGCAGAAGTGGTGTTCCTTGTGCAGTTATAGTAAGCATTCGTAACATTATCAATAGTAGCTTCTAAGATGGGAGAAGGAGAGCAATGAACAAAGTGGAAAAAGAAAGATGGAAGTAAAAACAACAATTGGAAGGAACTCATTCTTAGCAATGGGAACTAGGAACTCAAATAATATGCCAACAAAGCATCACCATGTTGGTGGTGGCTGATATATATTATTGTTTGTAACCTTAAAATATTTAGTTAAATGATAATTAATGTAATAGTTATGATTTTACTGGCCCTATCCATTAAGTATTTATTCATTTTCGTTATTCAATCTTTACCTCAAATTTTTGTTTTCTATTTATGTTGCTACCTCCGCTCAATGACTTTTGTACTAGGAACCACCTTCAAAAAGCAATGTGAAAACAGCTACAATCCCACTTCGTTCACTCATTGCAACTATGAAACAACCTTGGCTACTTTTGCTTGAGGACAAAATTGTCGGTGTCCACATACAGTGTATATTGATATTTTTCACACTAAAATATTACAATAATATTAAACATTTTTGTTTCATGGAATACCCAATAGAGTCAAGCATAAGTAGTTAGTGTTTAGTGCGCAATGTGTGAATGTTGTAAACTCAAAAAAACAAATTATATTCCTAATAGTGAGATGAAATCGTCAAATTAAAAGTTGTTATTTTGTCGTGGACGTCATTCGGCAACGTACTCACATGTGCTTAGGCATCAACTAAACCTCTTGTACTTTATAGGAGGTAACTTTACACTTTCACTGTTATGTACAGTTTAAAAACGTGATTTGCATTGTCAAAATATAAAGCTGCTAAACTTTGAATGACAACAACAGAGCCTTCTACAATTTGACTTAAGGTTAGAGGATGATTGTATGCATGTGAGCACAGAATAGAGAAATTAGAAACTATTACTACATCCAGCAAGAAAGTTGCCTATATACATTGAACATCTACCGTCAGTGTCACGACCCGAAATTTAAATGTCGTGACCAGCGCACAAGCTATACTCATAGTCTGACAAACCTATCAACTAACTTAACAATTAAACACTAAATCGTTCCCTAACCATTTCAAAAAAATATATATATACTTTTTCTCGAAATTTCGACAGAGTATCCTCTGTAACTTCAACATTTCCAAATTTTGTAAAATCCCTGTTCAACTTTCAATCCAGTCATAATTCAAATAACATAATCAAATTGTTTAATACACTTCCCAAAAAAAAAAACTAAATAGACTTTCTAGACTCCAAAATAACTGCAATTTACATAGACTCAACAAATGTTACAAAATGGTCCTCGATCAAAGAGGCCTACCAAAAAAGAAGTATGTTGAGACTTGAATCAAATAATAGATTCCTACTCAGCTGCTTGCGAATCTGAAAAAAATAAGCAACATAAAGGGGTAAGTCACAAAGACTTAGTGAGGAGACAACAACCACCATCAATTAGAAGGGAAACACAAAAGACACGAATAACTGTTTAATCGCTTGACAGAAATATTAAAAATCCAGTGAATAACAAAACGAAATCAAAATGAACAATTTTAAAATCATCATAAAAATCAAACAAGTAACAATACAAATTTTTAGAACCAAGCGGCTTTATCTCATTGATAGGTTTTTCCTCCTAAAGGTGGCATTTCCCTTAGGGGCGGCTCCATCTAACGGATGGCCCTCTCCTCTCAATTCCGCAATGCATCATCACGTATCAATTAGGGAGCTTTAGCCCTCTCCTCCTACGGATGACCTCTCTCGTAAGGGCGGCTCCATCTAACGGTTAACTCTCTCTAATCAACACGTGGTAACTAGGTGCACCTAACGCAGTTAACGATTTAATAATTATAACACAAACACGTATTAAAAATCATTTCATCGTAATTCATGAAAAACATACTCAATCGCATAACAATTCAAGATTTAAATACTGTAGCTCATACGTAAATCAAAATAATAACATATTATATAACAACGACCGTTAAATTAAATAATTGACGAAATCGAGATAAAATTCAAAGGTTGTGTTTCTCAAATTTTTCAATAAATACTTTAATATAAAGAACAAGTAAAATAATAATAATAGCAGTATAAAAATATATGACGATGATCATCGTCAACTCACTGTTATGGAGAATCATCTAAGTTTGCTCTCTAACAACTCTCAGAGTAGCCAGTAAGGTCTCAGTTGACAAATCTGAGTATCAAAAATATTTCCAAGACTTTAGAGAAATTTATTCTAAAATTTAGCTACCTCTAGGAAACCATCAACATCATTTAAATATACTCTAAGCACAAAATAAGATTTGTACTCAAAACTACATTTTTCTATGAATTCATACTAGGATTAGAGTTGTGCATTTACCTCAACGAGTCTCAATAAACCACTCTCAAGAGATGGGTACCCTTTTCCTTCCTTATAACACAAACCCTAACCCAAAAATCTCAACCAAAAGAATTTGTAGGAGTTTGAGAAATTAAGCTTGTGGGGATGTTAAATCTCTTTTAAGGATTGATGGTTTGAGTAATAGAGTGAGAAGAAGCAAAGAGGAGGAAAGGATAAGAAAGAAGAGAAAAGAAGAAAAAAATAGAAAGGGGAAAGTTAGTATTATTATTATTATTATTATTATTATTATTATTATTATTATTATTATTATTATTAATATTATAATATTAGCATAACATATTTGATGTCCGACACGTGTCAATGGTAAAAACTCTACAGAACATTGATGCATATGAGTACATTTAATTACTCTCATTTTTTTCAAATTATTACTATTGATGGCTACATGTAGTGCCGTGTTCATGTGAGTTCGATGTATGTATATGTGTTATTGTATCTTAGAATTGTTTTGACTACTCTATCAAGTCTATGTTTGAATAACTATTTTGTTTCATATTTAGTTCACAGAATAGTACAACAAAAGACAAATAGTTTTTTGCTTGGAAACAGAGGAGATGCTTCCTAGTTCCTACAACTCATGCACAGCCAAAGCAAAGCAGCACCTGAAATCAGATCTTATGCTATGATTTATATAGTTCAACTATAACAGTATAAGACTTTCTCATTCTCTTGTTCTTGTTAAAAGGAATCAGTGTGCTTTTGAAATCATGTTTAAGCTGACTATGTATCATTCTCTTTGTGATTATGAATGAAACCTTTTTATTTTTTTTACAAAGAATTCGTCCTTTTTGCAATTGGGAATTTACACATCATAGAGTCCATTGATAGATTCATAGTTTGAAATTTGAATCACTCATAGAGTCCAATCCCTTTATGACCATACTGTCCATTTTTTTATTCATGAAAAATGATGGATCCGTAAGTAATGGCGAATCCACTGAAGATTGATTTGTTGAGGAAAGAAACAACTTTTGCCATTGTGGGTCTATATACACTAATACACATAAGGAAACAATGTGGATGCATCTTATGATTTCGTTTTGAGACAAATTAAGATCCTTCCAACTGTCCCACTTATCAAATTTCAATGTTCCTTTATCATCTACATATATGAAATTAAATACTTCCACCACTTCTAAAGAAAAAAATGAGTGAATTTATTTGATCCATTTAAATCAAATAAATTAAATTTTGTTGACTTAAATTTCTATTATATTTAAAACTAAAGAAAATATTTGATAAAAAAAATAAAATACCCACATATTTTGTATATCTTCAACACAATCTGATACATATGAAGAACTTTTCCTTTGCATTGCATACAACATGTAACCACTGCATTAACACTAACCAGTGTTACATAATTAGCTGATTTCACAAATATTTAAGGAAATATCATAAATAAAAGAAATAAAATAACAATTTTTTTCAAATTATACATTAGTGTATTTAGTATTATTATAAATATAAAGTGAAATATAATGATTTAGAAATGATAAAAATAGTATTAATTAATTTCTTTTTAAATATTTCATTAAAATTGAAAATATCAGTTATTATAGGAAAACATTTTTTATGTGATAACTATTGTTTAAGCGAGTAAGATTTATTAATAGTGAAATTTACTCAAGAAAGTAGATAAGTGTCATATATTTGGATCCATGACACTATTTAGCAAAAAATTACAAGGTTTTGGATCATGGTGTATAATTTTAAGGCACACATCCTAGTAGAGATAAAGAATTTTTCGAATAACTTTTTGAATAATCTTATGACTATGAAACCAATTTAATTATCATTTCTTTAAGAGATCTAATAGAAAAGGAAAAGTAATGAAATTAAAATGTCAAATCTAAAATTAATTTAAAATCTTTCTTCTGTAAATCATAAAAGTTCAAAAAATTTAAAATCTTATCTTCACTTTGTCAATATACCAGTGGATCTAAAATCTTTCAAGCTTCCTTGAAATTAGTTAGTAGCATCAACAATTTTATCTTCCAAGCTTCCTTGGAATGAGTTAGTAACATGACAATTTTATCAAACGTAGAATCACCTACATGTTAATGGACGAGGATAGGAGCATGCTAATCTTTCTTCTGTCTTTAGCAATATCTCCTTCTCATATTTGGAAAACTTTCATCTTGTGACTTCTTCTCATAGAGTATTCTCACAATCTCTGATACATCTTAATAGTTAAGTAATGTTTTCATACAGAAATACTATTTTTCATAATTCTCTTTTGTAAGAAGAAATAAATGAAAAGTAGCGTAGATGTGGTATGTTACCTCTTAATTTTATTCTCTCAACTCTTACAAACCAAACACTCGTACCATTTTGTTAGAGGAAGATGAGTGTTTATAAGAGAGAACAAACAATTTGCTTTATTGCAAATGTATAGAACAAATAATATTTATAAATATAAATTATAAAATTTTAGATCCATTTTTGAGAACTTTCTAATTGATACGCTGCTTCCAGATATTTTCTACATTTTATATATTTAATATACTTATTAGCGAGTTAATTATAAATTGAATTTCCAATTATTTATAACAATTTTGAGATTAAGTGAAACTTGACACAAAAAATATGAATAAATAAAATCAAAATCCTATTGGTTGTTATTTTCTTTTTCATTTGGGATAAAAAGAGTTTTAAAATTTCAACATACGGAAAAAAAATAATATACTAAAATGCTATATTTTTTTCGCTATACAGATATTTATATTTTGTGTATAATTGATAAAATAAATAAATAATTAAAAATATTAATTAATAATGATATAAGTTAATTAAAATTGTTAAAAAAAAGCACAATATTATAGAAATTGAATAGAGTTGTCGATAATATTTATATAATATTTTAACATTCATATTTTGTGGCTTATACTCTTATTAATTATTTAATATTGTTTGTGACATCGCAAATAAATTAGTAACTCCTCTTATTTGATAGCCTACTTTGTAATATATATGGTTGTTTAAAAATTGCAGCACCTTCAAAGATTTTATCATCTTCTCGTTCTTTTTTTTAGTCTATGATAAATTGGTATCAGATCATAATTCAAAATATTATCTGAATATTATTGAGAACTCTTCTCAATTTATGTAATGTTTTTGTATTTTTTATTGATTTTATATTATTATTAATTAATAATTATTATTTTTAATTATTTATTGTTTATTTTATCAATCAAACAATATATATATATATATATATATATATATATATATATATATATATATATATATAATGACGTATCTTCATGATGCAATCAACTACTACACAATGTTTTTTTAATAGAGAATGTGACCGCTTAAAGACACAAAAAATAGAACATTTAAGTATATAATTAAATTTTAAAGTTGGATATTTTTAAATCTTAAAAAAAAAATTATAGAAAAAGATCTTAATAACTATATTTGTAATGTTTTGTAATATTGGAGGGAAGTAACATGATGGCATGTGAGTAGAATAAATAGGTTTTATAAAGAGATGTGGGTATAATTTGAATGGATGAGAATTGTTTTTACTTTGAACAGTTGTCCCCACTCCCCAATTCATTATTGTCATTTTTCATTCACTAATATACCATCAAAAACACAAAAATATGAACAACCCAACATCAATCTCTAATCTTCTGATAGCTCCATTTCACTTGCAGAAAGACACCATTTGAATACTCCATGAGTATTATTAATAGTTTCAATTTCAAGAACTGGATTTTCACACCCAGATGAAGTTTTTTCCATAGGAGAGTGTGATAAGCTTCCATAAGAAGAATCCAATTGAGAATTTCCCATCTTGATGCTGAATTCACCTCTTGAAAAAATTGATTCAATTTTATGCGGGTGCAGGCAGGGTGCATGGATAATTACCCATGCCTATACCCATACACATACATTGGGTTTTTACCTACACATAATGGGTACTTTATTCAAAATTGTGTCTTAATATTTCCATTCTCAATAAAAAAGAAACTATGTTTAAAATTTGATTAAAAAATAAATAAAGTTTAAGTAATTAAATTTTATAGAGATTTTTATCGTAGAGGTGCTTGAAAAAATTAATTAAATATTTCAAATATTAATTTTGACTTGTTTTTGTATTGAAATTATTGTAAAGTCCAAAAATATATAAAGATATTTATTCAAAGTTTACTTCCATAACATGTGCTCACATTTTGAATTGTATGGTGGTTATTTATGGCTTGACTTTACTTGGATTGGGTAAATTGCTACATGTTCTGACAATTTGTTTGTTTAAATACATATATGAAAAAAATATATATACTCTTGAGTGACACACATGTACGATCATTTCATTCGCATTTTCTTTATTCATTTCATTCGCATTTTCTTTATTCATTATTGAGTTCAAATCACATGCAGAAGAAAAGCAAATGAAAAATAAATTAAAAACTAAATCGATTTAACTGGTGTTCCATCAATTGCATTGTTCTTTCCCAATGCCTTCAATGTCAAATGAGTTGTCTTCTGCCCTGATATCATCATAGCTCCAAATGTTGGACCCTACAAAAGTCACCAATAAAATCCTTATCACATCTTAATCAAATTTTTCTTACCATCTTCAAATTAATTGCACTAAAACCAATAAACTTGCAGTTGAAAATATCTAAAAAAACCATGATATTAATTTCGACATTACTTTAATCACTTCCTAAATATGTTTGACTTCCAACTTTAGAATTGATTTAAATCACAAAATTAATTCTTTAAAAGCAAATATATTTAACTTCTATGATAACTAGAATATTTTTCAAATTTATTGATATACATACACAAAAACAATTATTATTTTGAAATAGATAAAAATTATTATTATTTATTTTAAACATATCCAATATAAATAACTTTATCTTCAAAGTATTTAACATCAATTTCATAAAAATTACTTAAGTCAAAATCAACTAGTATCAATTATTATCACATAGGAACCAAACATAGTAATTAACCTTAAATCGAAAACAAGAAGCTTATCACTCTTGGAGTTCCATACATTTCAGCAACTTCTATACCAGTAATAATCATACTAGGAACAATATCCTTAGTAAGACGATCAATAGCATCTTCACCGGTATTCATGGCAAGTGAATTTATTCCACGAACAAAGTCAATCATACCAACACGCCCAAACATTTTTAAGCCACTAGCACCAAAAGGACCACCATGTCCACAAGAACTCACAACAACCTTGGCTTCCATAACATGAGGATTCATACAAGACTGTATATCATGCTTCATTGAAACCAAAGCCCAATTCGGAACAACACCACCAACTATTCCTTCTTTCACAATCAGATCCTCAGCAGCAACAACATTGAACAATTTCACGTTAGATCTAACGAGAATCTTGCTCAAGATTGTTGAAATGAACAAAGCAACGTGTTTGATTAGAATGTATCATTCTCGTTCGTCGTAATCAACTTCAATTTCGTCGAGGAAGAGGTGAGATGGTTTGCGGACAACCATGACAGAGAAGAGTTGGCCGCCGAGGCAAGCACCGCCACCGGGACTGACGGATTGTTCGATTATGGCTATATTGATGTTAGGGTTTTTGCTTAATTTGTAAGCGCACGAGAGACCAGAGGAACTGGCACCGAGGATGACAACGTCAGTGTAGGTAACCATGTTTGTTACGTAACGACGCGGCATTTCACGAGAGACGATGGATTCTTCGACGGGTTCGAATTTGAAGGAATGAAGATCATGTGTGTTGAGGGACATGGAAATTGAAGAATTGTTATGGGAGATGGATTTGATGATGTGGGAGGTGGATTTGAGAACTTTGGACTTGAAAGGAGAAAAGTGGCAAGAGATGTTGCGGCAGCAATGACGAATGCCATGAAGAAGGAGAATATTTGAAAAATAAAAAGGGTTACTGATATTTGGTAGAGAGGTAGAATAGATGTGAGTTGAATAAATAGGTTTTATAGAGGGTTACTGATATTTGGTAGAGAGGTGGAATAGATGTGAGTAGAGCTGTAAAAAAAGCCTTCAACTACTAGTCCCCCTTAATTTTTTTTTTTTTTATTAAACCCTTAATATTAGACCCTCTATCAAAATAAGTTTTTTAGAATCTCAGTTTATTATTTCATGGGGTTTAAGAGAGGGGCTTATAGGCCCAATATTTTGATATTTTTTCTTGAAAATTTATCGAAATTTAGTTTTTTCAAAAAAATATCAAAAAATATTAAAAAATATTTTTTTTCTCAAAGAATTTTGTGAGAAAAATAAATAAAAAATTCTCGAAAAAATGGATTTTTTTTTTCTCGAATTAAAAATAATTTCGAAAAAAAAAGCGAAATTTTTTATCGGTGAAGAAATTTAAAAAAATTGTCAATTTTTTTTTTAGGCCAACAAAATTTTAGGGGCTTTCTTTTTTGGGGCATTTTAAATTGTAAAATATTTTGGCCCCTCCAACATGTGAGTTGAGTCCAATAATTAGAGGGTTTGTCAAATTGACAGCTTTAAATAGGACGGTTAAAGTGGAGATTTAGTTTATCCGCAGGAAAATGTTCTTAAGCCACAGGTGTATTGTAAAGAATATAAATTGAGTTATTTGCATTAAAGTGAGATAACAAATGTATTTTTTTCATAGGATTGGAGATGGTCTAATTGGTTTATAGATTCATGTTTTTTCAACGGGTGTCTTGTATTTCCATCTTAATAGCGGTAATCTTTTGAAATTTACATTTGATAAGCCACCATAAGATTAACTCAGCTGAAATTCAAACGGTTTTCTCTCACTCCAATATAAAACAAACAAACAAACACTATTATTAAATATTCAAAGTGATTCTATAAAACTAAAATAAGATCAAGGAAGTTAAAAGATAGTTATTAATTTTATAAAAAAAGTAACAAACGTTCATTACATTGGTGCCACGCAATAAAATTCTAATGATCTTTTCCATTTCTCACAAACTTAGTAAATCCCAATGTGCGAAAACCATCAAGATGACTAGATAAGACGAATGAACAGCAATGCCTTATTTGGAAAGGAAAAATAAATAAAACCAAGATTAAATAAGAACGAAAGTAAAGATTGTAAAAATAAAAAAGAGGCAAATGTGATTTTTTTTGTAACAAAGAACAAAGTTAATTAATCAATCAATTAAAAAACAATTAGTGAAAATTAGGATCCAATGTCTTAATCGAAGTAAACAGGGCACTTCTTGTCCTTGTAAATATGTAAGAGAGAGCCATCGGGTCCCACAGCGACATCACAATTGGCATGCATCTTATGGCGTTTACTACCCCACGTGGATATCTTAAATTTAATCACAGACGTTAATTCCAAACTGAACATTACGCTACCATCATCCCTATCGTTTTGGATTTCTGACCAACCTTGACTACTAATGGTCAACGTTGTACCACTGAAAACGCCGTCCACCTCTGTGGTATTCTTTGGCCCCTGATAAAACGAAGAAAGTAACGGTATTGACCCGATTTTTTGGTTCCGGTAATAAACTGACCCGTCCATTGACTCATAGTAAACCCCAATATTTTGGTTGGAGTTTCGGGCATTTACTTTGAATGTTACTTGGGCATTTCCGTAACTGGATTGTTGGGCCAGGCCCGGTAAGGTAAACTCGTGGATAAAAAACCTGGGCCGGTGCGGACGTAAACTGAGCCAGATGATAAAAATGATGAGCCCAATAATTGCGAGGAGGCTCAAAAAGACGGTGCAGACCATTTTAGAGACTCGGGTTGTGAGGCTATCTTGGACCCGTTGGATGTAGTATTTGGTGGAATGGTGGCGTTTTACGGGTTTTGGATTCGGGTTCTGACCGGAAGCGTGGTGAACGGGTATGTGATCGTTGCCGTACATTTTCTTTTTTGGGAGATGAAGAATGGTGGAGTTTGAGAAATGAGATGTGGTTGTGGTTGTGGTTTTGTAATGAAGTTGGAGAAAGGAGAAAATTATATGAAGGGATTGAATTTTTCAACTTTGAGTATCATGCATGGTTGAAGGAAAGAATAAGCTTTATGTTATGCTTTGTCTTTTTCAACACGTTTAAGCCTTTGAGGAATTATTATACCTTATGCATTATAATTTTATTGTTTACATGAACATCGAAGAGCCCATAAAGCAGTAACCAAATAAGGTGGGAATTTTCATATAAATTTGATCGATTTCCTTATTTTTTTTTTTTTTATTTAACTTTTTATGAAAGAAAGGCATTTTAATTGTGTGCTTGGAGGATGTTCTGCAAGAGTCCCGTTATGACATATTTTTCTATCTCTTGTTTCTTTTTATTTCTCAGAATTCGACTAATAAAGGTCCAAAAGTTTTATCCTTTTAGATGTTAAAGGGTTTTGTCATTTTGGAACAAATCCCGGTCCAGAAAAATATAGCTTTGGTTCATTAATTAACTTTAGCCAAGCTTAAAACTTGTCATAATGGGTATAATGTTGCGTATAGAAAATGTTTCGTATAATGTTGCATAAAGTATCTATACGATTTCTAATTCAGAAGGACAAGGAATGTACATATTAAGTATCTTCAAATTTGTAACATTGCCTAATTTTAAACATCCAATGGGGCTCATATAGACTTTTAAGAGTTTTATATTGGATAAAATATAAGTTTATGAGTATAGTAGTACTCTTATAAATCAATTTTGTAAGAATTGAATTAGATTTATCTCAAAATTTAAAATATAATATAATCAATTAAAGTTTGGTTGGATTCCATACTATAAAATCATCATTATCAAATAATTCGTTTTATGATATCTAGTAGTTTCTATGCTCGTTACAATCTTGTCTAACTTTGAGAATATGTAACTTGTTTGTTCTAGAAACACAACCTAGTAAAATCTAGTTTACTTCCTAGCTCGAATAAATCGCAATGTAACAAAACTTATAGTTGACAGCGAAGTCGTAGTGTGGTCTCCTACATGTTTCTTGGGTATGCGATGTCAACAAGAAATGAGAGAAAATATTGGGGTCGAAGTTCAACCAAACAAAGAAAATGGTATTGTGGGAAGGCAGCGTGACTAGAGATGAAAATAGGTTAGTTCGTCCGACAGGGCCTATGGTCTGACCTAACCTATTTAATATAAATGCTAGACTTAGACTATTTTTAAAGTTTATTTATTTAAATATGCCAGACTCATGTTTATAAAAAAGCTTATTAGGTCTGACAGGCCAACCTATATATATTTAATTATTTATTAATGTTATTTTTTATTATTATATTAATAATATTATTTCTTATTTTAAATTCTATCAATTAAGCAATCACTCAGTAGTCATTCTATATTCGGTAGTCATTCTATATTTGATAGTCGTTCCATATTTAATAGTCATTCAATTAGTCAATAATTCAGTAGTCCTTCCATATTTGTTTGAGAGGTAATAATGAGTGCGTTTGTTTCAGAAAAAAAAAATCCATTATTTGAAATCAAGAATTATGTTTTAGGGTTTAAAGGACGTTTGTTTCAGATTTTTTAAAAATTATTTTGTTAGAAAAATTATTTTTTCTTTAATATATAAAGATATGTACATTGATATTGGTATGTGGAGAGCATATGGTATGAGTAAAACATCTAAATGTTTTAATATGAATAAGACTTTTAAATAGACTTTCAGGCCAGACCAAACTTTTAAAAATGTCAGGTCAAGCCGGAAAAAAAATCTATGATAGATCGTAAGCCAGACTCAGGTCTTTCAAAGTCTGGTCTGGTCTGACCTATTTTCACCCCTAAGCGTGACACAATTTAAAATTAAAGCTATAGAGATATGTGTAAATTTGTAATTCGTGTTGTGGTGCTGGCCTACTTTTACCTTTTCTCTTTGCTTATTATATGAACAATGGAAGGAACTTCCCACCACCAAAGGAATAAATTTATTTTTCTATAAACAGTTTTTATATATTTTTTTATTGTTGTTGTTGCTAACACTCAATTGAAAAAATATGATAGTTCAAAGACTTGTTGAGAATTCTTTTCAGTTTAGGTACATACTAAATTTTTTTCAAATAATTCAGGATCTAGGGTCGACTTTGGGCCTTTAATACTAGACCAACAATACAAGGTCTAAATTTTTTATTTTTTTAAGAGTATTATAGAGTTTAAATTTTAGGGAAATAAAAGACCCAAATTTTGTTTACAATAAAAGGAATAAAAATAGATTTAGATTCTTAATGTTATTAATTTCTTTTTTAGACTATAATGTTATTTGTGTTATTTATAAGTATTTTTTTAATATTATTTACAAGTTTTGATTTTATTTACCATCAAAATGTTCGGGACGACTTTGTCAACATGCAGATTAATTAAATCAACAACTAACTAATATATGTGTATTAGTGTATATATAGTGCTATAGAAGTAAGAGGAAATACTCATTTTCACACCCTAAATATCTCTTAATTTTTTTATATAATTCAAGTATGAACACAAACATTAGATATAACATTGATAAGTAGATACAAAATAATAATTTGAGAAAAAAAATTGATTGAATATAATTATATTTTTTAGTACTATATCTATCCGAAAATAGCATATCTCATACAATCAACATGTGTTTAATCTAAAGTACCATAGTATATATTAAATTTATTCTAAATTCATGCCATACAATAATTTTCATATTTGTAAAAAAGAATTTATCTCACGAAAAATGTCACTTTTAATTTTCAATACAATTTTAATTTATTTTTCAATTGCACCATTTAATTAATATTTGTTTATCCCTCCCAATTTAATTTTTCTTCACTTTGTATTTATTGTAATTAAAATACACTAATAATTAATATAAATAATTCAATACAATTATTAATTTATTTATTTAACATATTTTCTTATTCTTTATAAAATAATGTTACTATTATTTGGAGAGACGAGATGGTGGAACAATATTTTGTCATATTACACCCTTTTTTTATTACTAAATAGAATAATATCATACACCCTAAACCATTACTTTTTGGAATGTTTGTGATAAGGCGTGCCATTATTACAAAAGCTTGTTTGTATTTAATTTTCAGTCTTAATTTGATCAATTGTTTAACGGAATCATATGGTTTGTTTGTATTAGGATATTTAAACATATTAGAAACATAACAATCTAATTACCTAAAATAAATCAATACAAACGCATGCTAAATCATTGAATGGAATAAGCTGTGGATTATTATTGAATTCTGCCGCTAAAAATCAGATGCTTTCTTCTTGTAGCTAAAATTTAAAACAAAATTGTGTTAACATTAAGGACGAATTTGTTATAAAAAAAACCGTGAGGAAGAGTAACATCCTAAAAACAAACTCCTACTTAACCAATACTCTATCTCGAAAATAAAATCTAAACAAAAATAGTAATTGTTTTAATATTTTTTTAAATCATATTATTTCAACTTTTTTATTATTATTTTTATTTATACTTCATTTCACATATAAAATAAAACACAATCAACGAAAAATACACTATATTACGAAAATTTACTTTGAGATGCATATGACAGATAGATTAAGGAGTACTACTAGAAACTTGAAGATTGTGATGTTTGTATGCGAAGATGTAGGGCATACATATGGGTATAGAAATGACTTAAAGAGATGCGATTTATCACTTTCAAGTAAAGAGTGATTCGAAAGCTCTTGTTGACATGGTAACATGAAAAATTAGCGGTAGGGATATCTCTACCTTAGGTAGGGATATCTCTACCTTAGGTAGGGATATCTCTACCTTAGTTCGTCACATATGTGACTTTTGAGATTAGACTGACAAGTTCAGATTAACCACGTTTAACGTGAAGACAACAATGTTTCAATTGGATTGCAATTATAACTTTTCTCATAGTTTATTTAATTTTCATGTCTTGTAGTCTCCTCTTAGTGAGTTTTAAGAGATTTCTCTATGATACACTTCTCTAACTTGCATACTGATATATGTTTGTGTAATTCAGTAATTTCTTTTGTCTTGGGTTTTGTCCTTTTTATAAAAATAAAAATAAAAACAAACAAACACACAATCATAAGGTGTCTTTTCAGTTTTCACTAACGTGGGAAACTTAATTAAAAACATTATTCAACGACATATAATTTTTTGATTGAAAAATACCACAGAATTTCTTTGGTTGAACCAACGACCAACCATGCACCGCATATACAGCGAATCAGCGATTAGTGTCTTAGAATCAATGGACACATAAATTAAATAGAACTATCCTATCATGTTTCATCACGGGTCTCATAATTGATTGATACAATTCGGAGTTGCGCCTTGTCTTTCTCAATCGATCATTGCAAATTGCAAAATTGCAATACTATAAATCAACTAAATATCTTTAATATTTGATGTACGTAATTGTCTATTACTATCATTATCTATAGACTTTTTTTGGCAGGATTATCTACAGATTTTTGGGTACCATATATTGATATTTTTAGTACGTCGACGAACATGGTGCCATCGATTAACTACATGATGCACTCGTGCTTTGCTTAACCTCTATGTTCAAAAAAACAGTTGTGTTAGTTGTATTATTGGAACACAACTATTGATATATGGTATTCTTCATTTTTTTTTACATTTTTTTTTACATTTTTTTTTGTATATTAAAAACATTTTTTAACAAAATATACAGATTTGTACCATTAATTGTTTTGAATGTCTTATTAACCACTAAAATATTTATCATTATCTATGTTTTAAACAAATATCTCATTAACCACTAAAATACATCGTATTATCTAGTTTAAAGTACTTCTTTAATCACTGAATCGCTTTACTTAAAAATAGTTAATGTCTTACATTTTAGTACTTACTGAAATATGTCAAATAAATAGTTAATGATTTATATTTTAGTGGTTAATAAAATATTCAAATTGATTAATAGTATAAACTTATATATGTGTCACACAAAAATACTTCAATGATAAATAGATTTGAAAAAAAATGATTTTTTAAATAAATAAATAAAATATTATTTACCGTATAAATACGGTGGGTGTGTAGTACATATATGACAAGTATTGTGTTCACAATTTTTATTCAAATAACAATTTTTTTAAAGAAATTTTTGAAGCTATAATTAGTTAACTTTGATTAACTAGTATATATATAATTAATTAAAATAGTAGTTAAAATTTGGTTGCAAATAATAGATGATGATTTAGAGAGATCATCATAATTGAAATGTCTTCTCAATCATATGATGCTTTTACACATAAAAAATAGATTGTTAAAAAATTATCTTAAAAGATATATGTGAATTGAGAATGATCCTAAATATATTAATTAGTAGACTTGTCATATATTACGTTCGTTATTATCTTAATGGAAGAAATCAAGATAGAACGTGACTAATTTATTCAAAAGAGTTAGTTAAAATTTTAGTGATTAAAATTATCTTTCGAAAAGACTTAAAAGAAAATTAATCAAATGGTGCTCACGTGATTTTGATTAATGAATGAGTTGATATACAAATGAATAATTGCCGATTTTTTTAGAAGAAATACGATAGTAAGTTATAATGAAAAAACATAGTTGAATACACTAAAAAATGTATGTTACTAAAATATTTTAAAAAATAAATAAATTAGTGTATTGTGTATGTTAACAACTCTCACGTACATTTACTAGATTATACCCATTACATTTAAAAAAATAGTATATTAGAAAATTGTAATTAAAAAATTATTAAATACCTAAAATACATGTTAAAATACTCATTCATACAAACTAATGAAAATATTATAACATCCCTGTCATACTAATTCCTTATTCCAAGTAACACTCAAAATCTCAAGTATTATTTGGGCTGTCATGTGCCAAATCCAAATAATTGATGTTTGCTAAATATAATTGCTGCCCATGTATTTATTGTTCTATTTTTTTTTTTTTTTTGCCCCAATATTTACATAGCTTGGCACACTTTAGTTTCTTTTGTCTATTTCTTTTTACATTTATTTTGAATTAAAATTTATTATACCAACCCAACCAAATGTTACGTGAAGAAGGAGAAAAAAAAGACAAAGCTGCAATGGGTCACGATGAGATTTATATCAGTGAATGTTCATTCAATCTCAATATTTTTTTTTATTAAATTTTAATTTTTGATAATGTATTTCATACTACTAAATCTTAATTTTTCGATAGTGTATTTGAAGATGATGAGACAAAACAAGGTAGATAAACATTCACCTTTTATAATTTACAATTTTTTGTGTGGTTTGAGTGAGTTTGATAATTTACAGCTTAGAAGTAAGTGAATCGGCCCAATTTAATCAATTTATATAAGATGAGTATTAGTAATATACTATTTTAACAAACTATCTCTAAATAATTTAAATTCAAATGAATTCTACTAAATAATGTAAGTTCCACGTAAATTTAATGAAACTTATTTAAAAATTTAATAATTTAAGAATATGTTTTTCTTCTTTTTTTTTTATAGAGAATATATGTTGAAAAGACTATGCTAAAGTATGTGTTGGTAACATATCTCTTTATATATCAACGATACTTGAGTACGATAAAAGACACTAAATTTGTATAATTTGATAAATATGAGTTCAAATCTTTATTATAAAAGATACTCACATTTAATGTCTAATATATCTCGAACATGATAAATATAAAGTGAATTTATGAAAAGAAAAAAAAAATCTTTATAATGTATATAGCTGATTGCAATCTACTTTTTATTATATTTGTATTTAAAAGATAAAAGGTATTTTTAACAATTATGTTCTTTCATAATACAATCAATAATGAAATATGATCGAACGTTCAATTTACGTTGTTAGTACATAATTAATTAATTGATTAATTTGTGTCACCACTTTAATTATATGCATGCACAAAATTAATAATAAGTCTGGATCTTTGTGTTTAGCCAAAATATGTAATTATTATTTTGAAAATAATCAAATAGATAATTAAATATCTAATTATGATCCTGATCATATTATCATTTAAATTTGTGTTTTTGAGTAAATTATTCAAAAATAAGAAATCAAGCACAAAAATAAGAAATCAAGCACCAGCTTGCATAATCATGCAAATATTACATGGTCATTTTTCAAGCAATTAATATTGATTTCATCATTAAATTTTAAACCCATGTCATATATATATCAAGATAAAAACACACTTTTATGAGGTATGAAATGATTTGGAAAATCTCTCAACGAAATGTGAAACCAAATTGATGGAAGAATGATTGCAAAACATTTTGATTATTCTTTATAGAAGGACAAAACTTGACAGTTTTGGGAAGTCCAAACTGTATGTTAAGAATGTCAAAATCGCACATCAGACCGCTAAGATTAAATAAAAAATTGCAAGATTAAAATTGAATGCCCAAAAAATGAAAGTTGATCTCTAAATTGATGAGTTGTGAATAATGACACAAGTATATTGTACAAACAATGTTTTGCAAAAAGATATGCATCTTTCTGGTCGCACATAATGTCAACTAACATTTGATAGCTCACTTTAACTTATCCACGTTTTCCATCAGACTCAAAAGCAAGAACATTCTAGGCTTCTCAAGAACGTTCTGGACAATAATATAAATATGTGCTTAATTTTTTTAATCAAATCTGACATTTGGTTGATGTGTCTAACGGTTATGTTCAACTTTATCTTAATTTTTAAGCATTTTTTCATCTATAAAAGGAAGATTAATTAGAAGATAAATGCAATAGTTTCCAAAGCAATTAATCTACACTTGCAAAGCTCTTCTCTCAATATATTTATAGATAATCTTACTGAATTCTTGTTGTTAATTAATCTCAAACAAGAATTGAGAAGTATTTACATCTCAAACACTTTTTTTATCTAACACATCATTTTGTAACTCAAGTTTATCTCTTAAGTTAGATTGAATGTGTTGTAAAAAAATTATAGTTTGAAAGATACTTGTAAAAATCCTTTATGGATTGAAAGGTGACTTTAAAAATTCCTTTTAAGATTGAAAGATGAATGTTATAACTGATTAATGTATAATCAAGAAAGATAGTACACGACATAACTTTAACTTTCTGGTGTTGAGCACTTTAGTGGAAAATTTCACAAATTATGAGAACTAGACTTAGCCCACCTTGGTTGAACTATGATACATTTTATGTGATCTTCTCCTCCCTTCTCTATATTTATCTTGCATTCACTAATCACATTTTACTTATAAACTAAACTATTTTTATTTAAATTAACATATCCAAAACGTTCTTGAGGTTAACGTACTTCAACTATGATTGTTCTTGAGTTAATTGAAATTAAGTGCATGAATTAATTATTTTTAAAAAAATATCACAATTCAAACCTCTCATTTCTTGTGATTTATATTATTGCTTCACATTGAAAGGTCTATTTGGTAAAAAAAAATCTATATAAAAAAAATATTAAAGTGTCTTTTATACCATGTAAAACTTACGTAACTTTTAAAATATTTATTCTCTCTATTATATTTTTCACTTGTTTTTTCCTCCATTTTCAGTCACCACCGTTTAAACACACCGTAAATTTTTATTTTTATTTTAACTATTTCTCTCTCCGTCAATGAGAACTTATGTTGTTGTGTTGGTAATGGAGCTACGTCTTGCTTTTGGATGGGTAACGATTACATGACTTTTTGACGTCTTTTAGTTGTAGATCAATCTCAAAAATAATGTTTTTAATTCTAATTGGAAATGGCGCGGACCTAAGCATATCAAGGTGTTTCTCTGACTGGCTGCTAAGTGCTTACCAACAACGTTGGTGCTAGAACAGGACTTACTACCAGTGTCTCTAATTGCCCTATTATCATAATGCCATTGAGACCATATTTTATGTTCTTTGTGATTGTCCTCACATTGTTGCTCTTTGGTATAAGACTCACAATCGTCTACATTTTCTTTTTGCAATATAATGTGTCTTCTTGAGAATATCATTCAGCAGGGCTCCGTGATAATTTGGTCTATTGTGTTTGAGTTACCCTTCATCACCTTTGGTGTAGAAGGAATGAGTTATCTTTTCCCAGCTTCCCTTTTTGATCTCTGCTTTTATTCTAAACAATTGTTGTAATACAAACTCCTAAATTTTCACTCTCATAATAGCATCAAATAGTATTATTAATTTTTTTTTTATGAACAAATTTTTGTTATCCACGATTATAATAAAAGTTATAATTACTCAGAGAACGAGGATTGATTTGAGTTCATTACGGCTCAATTGTCTCAATCCAATATCTAAAAACAATATCTAAAATAATCAAACACATAATTTTTTTTTAGTAAAAATTAAACATGTCATTTGTATATTAAATCAACAGTCGTTCAATAAGATCAAACAATTTAAATTTAAGTATAGTATTTTAAATTGTACAATCAAAATTAAATTCTTAATTTTTACACTATTTAATCAAAATCGAAATTTTCGACTGGAGGGAATCTAATTTCATGAATTAGGAGAGTAGTTGGATCATGGAGATGGGGATCGAACCTATAAGGCTATGACCAACCGCACTGATAGTAGTAGGTGGGCTTATCTGCTACACGTCACAGCAAAGAACGCAACACAGCAAATATGGGATGTAAAATAAATTATTGCCTAAAAGGCAATTTATGTATCCATTTTAGTAAATTCGAAATTTTGATTTTTTTTTTCTCTACAATTTTGGTCTATATTTTTCTAAAAATTTAATATTTAGTCTCTCTTTTAATTTGGGATTAATGTTAGTGATGTAATAATAATTTATATGATGTTTAAATAAATTTATACAGTAATATAAAAAATCATGATAATTTAAAATTAAATTATTTAATATTACTTTATTAATTTCTGAAGAAAAAAATATTTTTCCCTTAAAAATTTATGCAAACAAAAGAATAAATAATTTTTTTTCAATTTAAAAAAAAATAGTTTTCTTAACTTTAATTTTTTTTTGAAAAAATATATTTTTGTTTAAAAAACTGTTCTTTACTTTAAAAGACTAAAAGAAAATCTGATAAAAATTTAAAAAAAACTTGTTTAATGTATATTTTTTAGTTTTGTAAAAATACAAAGGAAAAGAATGTTTCATAAAAAAAAATATTTTAACTATATTTTGTTATAGTTGGCAACAGTTAAATTTACCAACATAATATACATAGTTAGTAGATATATATTTGAGTTACTTAAACATGTGGTTATAGATTTATTTTATGTTTTTTCATCAATAAAATTTTATTTTTCTTGTGTAAAAAATACTGTCATGGATTGATCTCACCTTTGTATGGAAGATCATTTATTGAAGTTCAAGCCCTTTAAATTGATCTTTATACGATCGGATGATTAATCATTGAAATACATTAGATAACATCAACAACAAAAAAACTATACAATTATAGTATTTTTACCCTCTTTTTTCACCTAAGAAAAATGCTATAGTATTATTCTTTTACTCATATAAAGCTATAGTATAAAGAATAAAGAATACCGATGCAAATGATATACTTCTTACACTATAAATCTTATCGGGATAAAAAATAGAGTGTGGCGTTATACCCAAATTTGTTTCCTATCGTTAGATTTATTTATCAATAGTATTTTAGTATTATATCAAATGAGATACGGTGTTTGTTTGTTAGAAGAATTATTATTATTATTATTATTTTGAGAAATACATTTAAAAAAATAATAACTTTATCATATTAAAATTTCTAATAATAAACACATGACTTTTTTTAAAAGAAATATCAAAATAATTTTCTTAATCTATAACAAATGAATCTGAAAATTTTATTTTATTTCTAAAAGTAAAAAACACTGTTTTGAAAAATGATATAACAAAGTGTTTTTATCTTAATTGTGTAGATTAGACAAAGTCTTTGTATAACTACAAAGTAGAAAGACGAGAGAGAAAGAGAAAGAGGTTTGCAATTAAATATAAACCCATCCCTAATCCTCTGTTAATGAATGTTTGTTTAAAGAAGAAATCCCACATGATCATCATACTCATCTCCCGCACCTTCCAAGCACTTGTACTTTCTTTCTTTTCTACCTTCCAATAAAAATATCACCCATCTCTAATCAGACAAAAAAAAACCTTCTTCTTATAAACTCACTTTGTTTCTTCCACTTTCATCTTACGTTTCTTTCCTCTCTCATTTCCAAGCTTTGTCCATTATCTCAAAACCCGTTTTTTATAAAATAATCATTTTCTGGGTTATATCATTCACGGGTATTTTTCTTCTTCTTTTTCTTTTTATTGGTCTAATAATGTTTTATATTGTTATTGATTATTAATTATAATTATTATTATTATTATTCTTATGTAAAGTTTAGTCTTTTGGCTTGTTGTTTTTTCATGAATCATATATTTCTTCATTTAAATTTTAAATTTTAAATTTTAAATTTTAAATTTTTCAATCAGATACTGTATGGCTATGGCTTAAGCTGTGACCCATTCAATACGCAACTTTTGACGCTGAAACCTTCTTTTCTTCTTTCATGCCCCTTTTTTCCTCTTGGAAAGTGATGGAAATTCCACAGTTGGTAACAATTTTAATTTCTTTTTTTTTTATAATAACTGTTCCATTGAATTTTTCACTCGCTTTTTTTTTTCTTCATAATTTAATTATCACTTTTTTTTTTGTGACAAAAAATTATAACAGTTGTGTTATGTTTTTGTAGGATTTGGGTTCTTCTTCTTGTGAGGCTTTGGAATCAGAAAAGATGAATATTGGTTCACAGAGAATCTTGTTTTCAGATCACATAAACGCATGTCAATACTCATCTGAGAAAGTAGATAGCTTTGTGATTGATATGGATTCTTTCTCTTCCAGCATCAACAAAGATAACATCAATGCGAATTCAAGAACTACAGTAAGAACTTTTTATTTATTTATTTTTATATATATTTTAGTTTGCGATGATTATTTTACTTTTATATTATTTGGCCCATCTCACGAGCAAAACAGAGTCCCTACTATAATTTTTTATTATGTAAACTTAAATAAAATATTGAATATACTACTATAATTCTTGTGATGAGATAATGATTTTTTGATGAGACAATGATAAAGTAACCTGAAAACTAGAAGTAGAAATTCGCCATAATTATAAAGTCAAAACTGCATTGCTTCTTTAACTTTAGTTTAAAGTTTTAGAGAGATTATTTTTAACTTTTCAAAACAAAAAAAATTGTGGAAAAAATAGTCGTATTTTGACATGTTTTTTTAAAAATGTAATTTGTCATTATATATTTATTTTGAAACTGATGTGCAATTTTAATCTCATTAAAATGTCAATCAGAATTCTTTCATTCAATAATACTATTCTTAACTAAAATGTCACCCTAGTTCCAAAATAAGGCCTAAATAACATAGAAATTTCAAATTTCAAAGTAAATACATAACAAATTACATATGTAAAGAAGGCCAAAATAATAACATTATTTTTCATAATTTTGGACAAAAAAACCATTAAAAGTCTAAAGTTGTTGTCATTTAGAAGTATAAATGTAATTTTTGCCTATAATAATAAAAATACATGAGAGGGAAAACATACACGTTATCCACTAATTAACTTTTGTTAAACTTTTGCGGCCATTAGAATCGAATGTCTTTCTCAAACATTATTTTTCTCCACGCCTTAGCCTTTCACCTTTAATTATAATTTTTTAAATTGATCAAGCGTTGAAGATTACAGGAAGCTAGTTAATTAATTTAAAAATTGTTGTTAAGCATTAACTTTGTGTGTGACTTACTCAACTCCACCATTACCAAGTTGCATTCTTCAGTTATTACACTTAATAATAGTACCTTATGATTGGTTATATTTTAATTAAATCGTATATATATAGTTCCAACGGAGCCTATCAAGGAAAGGATCTCAACGTTGGGGAGATAGGAATGTGATTGTGAACGGCAATGTCGACACACTTAACGACAAAGATACTGTCCCTACTACATACTCACCGAAAGGTACCGCCATTAAACTCCCCAAACTATTATTCGTTCATTGTATTAGAAATTTAGGATTTGGATCTTAGTTCATTTTTTATTTTTTTCCCATGTGTGACATGGTAATTCAAACATAAATTTATAGAAAATGTCAAAGTGTTGTGTACTACAAATACAAAAAAAACATGAAAGAATCCAAATTATGCTTTTGTTTTTATTCATCTCTTCCGTTGAAAAAAAACTTTTTTTTTTACAATTATCAACTTTTGGTGTGTTTGTTTGTTTGCATTGTTTGGAAACTTAGGTTCATTGGTAAAATATTAAATCACCAACCTGTGCCTATGTCAGGGCAAGGTGGGTGTCACCTGATTCCTAGGCCTCATATCTATATATTATGATATTGTAAGTATTATTATAGTTGTCTGAATTCCAAAAAAGAAAATAGTTGTCAATTTCATCAACTAAGCTTAGACCCCATAAATGTAGAGGTTTTGGAATAACATCAAACATGATATTATTGATTACACAACGATTTCTAAAACTGAAAATTATTATGAGGAGGGTTGTTTGGCATGGTCCCTGGTGGTTGAAGATTAGTAAAGGTGTAAAAATAGAAAACCTACTAAGTGAAATTGTCAAACTTAGCTCTATGAAATAGATTTATGGGTCAACCATATATACAAGGCTAAAGTGCTATAAGATTATCATATATGTAATTAATATGCTGTTGATACACCATACTTGGGGGCCACATGCATGTAGTGTCAATTATCAGAAATTTGAACATTATTGTGAGCTTGTAATGTACTCGTACAATTTAATTATTTATTGCAAAGAAGATAATAGATCCAACGAAATAATAAATAATGAAAGATATTATAAGAAAAGATTAACATTTCTATCATAAAAAACCAAAATTTATTAGTTTTCCTGATATGTATAAATAACCTTAAAAAGACAAGACCGGATGAAATTGTAAACTCTGAATTGAATATTGATTTTATTGAACTGCAGCTGCTCTGGTAGGATCCTGCAAATCAACGGTCACAGCAGCGGGGTCCACACAAAATTCAACAAACTCACAACAGCAGGTACACCATCAAATTACTGTCACAGCTAGTAATAACATGTGTAACACCAACACAGAAAACAAATGTATAACGAGGAGGAATAGTTTTGGACGATCTTCTTCTTGGCTCCTAGACCCTAAAAAAGTTCTACTTGCCTTTGCCACCTTGTAAGATTCAATCAACTCTTATATAAATAACTCCATTATTTTGGTTCTGCTTTTAACTTGATTTTTGGTTATTAGTATTTAACACAATTTTGTGTGTTTTGAAAACAGGTCGAGTGTGGGAACATTGTTACTTATATACTTGACTCTTACTATCAGCAAGCAAAATGGAGCTGAATATGGTGGTGATTTGCAGTAGTTAGTTACCGATATGCCACCGATTTATACAATGAGATTTTGAATCTAAACCTGCGAACCAAAAGTTCGAAGAAGACAGAAAAGAAATGCATAAGTTGCAAATGGTTGCTAGAATTTCCACCATGTTAAAGTCAGAAATAGTTACCTCTTATGGAGCTACAAGAGGCAAATCATTGCAATGATGCAGTGTGATAGAGAGGGGGAGGAATATTTCTTTTACAATAGCTGATAAAGATCACATGGAAGAGGGAGAGTTTTGGTTTATTTGGTGTGTCTTATTTCAGGGCATAGTGGAGTTGGAGGATGAGAAAGTTACTTTTTGCTTTTTCTCTCCTTAGGATTTATATTCCTAACCTGTATGTATCATTCAGTTTTGTTTTGCTGTTACATGCAATCCAATTGAACCTTTTCCTATGTTTGTAAAATTAAAGCGAAGACAGGGAAAAGGAGATGTGAAAGGAAAGGAAAGGCAATAGTGCAATACATATGAGAGCTACCTACAAAGCTACAAAAGTATACCTGTGAGAGCAATAGCCACTAAAGACATGCACGCTCAATGAATTTTTTTGTCTTTATCAATAAAGTTGGAATCCACTAGTTGTTTTTTTCCGGGGACAAATAATGTTGATATATTGGGAAACCTTTTGGAATAAACTAGGTGTATGAATCATTTTGTTTAATTTGGAAATTTTGTATCCTATGTATTTTGGTTGGTCTAAATAACTAGAAGCATGTGAAGGTTAAGGTTAGATCATTTTCCTCAACAAAGAATCTTAGTGTATGTTTGAATGAGCGGTGTCTTTGGCAAAATTACATAGACAATGTGATTTTGTTGAAGCTTGCAGTGATTATGTCGTTTTCACATTGAATTTAAACACGCACTTTTGTTAAGAGTTCAAATTAATCCATACACTATAGTTAGGTGACCAAGAACAAAATATTAGCAACTCAATCTACAAAATTTGTGGCTATGATTAAACTTGTCAATTCAAACGAAATGAATGAAATAAAGAAAGAAACTCATCATCCACCCGCCCTTGTTTTTGTGCCTGCCTAGAGGCATGTTTGGTACACCAGTAATCATACATAAATATATTATAGGTTGCTTCGAATCTAAGATTTTCCAACATTTTTAGCATGCTATGTATTTTTTTCAACAAGTGAAATGAAAACACAGTGCACGAATATTAAATCCCACCGAATAATTTGGTAAGAAAATAAATATCATACATATCAATAAACAATGCCGGTATAACAATTAAGTAAAACTAGATCCACAGAGACAACTAGAGTCAATTAGGCAAGCAATACCTAGAACAAATTTCTATGTCCGAAAAAAGCTTTGTTGACATTTTACTACTTAGAAAACCAAACCATGGAGAAATACTTCACCAATTTGGCAAGAACATAGCTTGCTTTCTCTTGAAGGAAGGGAAACTGCATTTCCACTTATTCATTGAACTCCACTATATTTTTCACAAAAGAGAAGTCACCAGCACCCACCAAATTCGGTGGTGGAAGTTTTACAATTATAGGTAAGTTCATCCGAGCAAAACAGCTTTTCCACAGTTGGGTCTGGTAAGATACAGTTTAAGATTTACTATCATTCCTATTTCTTAGAATCGAATTACTTATAATACAAGTTTTCAAATTGATAGTAATGTTCTAAAATATAACATGGAATGATATATGAATATGACACACAAAAGACATACCTGTTGGCTAAAATATACACTCACAAATAATGGTAAAAGAAAGTAAGCTGTCTGATTATGATAAATGATTTATGAGTAGTTGGCTAACTCTGCATATCATAGTTTACAACTTTGGTGCTTTACAATATGAGGCCCAGCAAGAGAAAAAATTGACATCTCTAATAGCGTTTTGAGATGCTAGACATCGTGCACTTATGCTTCCGGTCGTGAAACAGTCTCAATACAACTGCTGCAGTTTCTTCGATCGCTTTTGCAGTCACATCTGTTAGTTAATAAATTTAGACTTCATTAGCATTAGTTTTAAGGTAATATTTTGCAACTCCCTTTGAAATAATCTAAATCACAGTTTGAATTATAAAGTTTAAATGTTAAATCGGGTAGAATTTAAACTCGTTACCAATAACCGGCCAGACAGGGTTCTGAGCAAAGAGCCTTCCTGCAAATTCAAGTTCCTCTCGAATATAATCCATCTCCGAGTAATTAGTCCTTGATCCTGAACTGAATCCCAATGTTTTAGCCCTTGTTTTTCTAATATCCTGTAAAACACCATGATTTATAGTCAATCCAAAAACCTTCTTTGGATCCACTTGAGAGAGAGTCCTAGGCATTTCCACACCCATCACTATGGGTACATTGGCGACCTTATACCCTTTCTGAGCAAGATAAATAGACAAAGGCGTCTTCCCGGTGCGGGAAACCCCGGTGAGAACAATATCAGCCTTGGCAAGATTCTGCGGAGACGCCCCATCATCTTGCTTGATGGTGAATTCAATAGCTTCAATCCTACGAAAGTAATCATCAGAGAGAGGAACGCCGGAAGCACCACGAGGAAGGCCAGAGGGGGAGACACCCAAATGAGAAGCAATGGCCTCTGTAATGGGTCCTAGTACATTGGTGGAAGGCACACCCCATAATTTGCAGGCTTTCTCAGCTGCTGAAGCTAATGAAGAATCAGCTAAAGTGTAAACAAGCAATGCACCTTCCTTCACTGCTTGCTTTATTATCTCTAATAACCTCTCTCCATCATCAATCTAATCAATAACAATATATTATAGCTACAGTTAAATTTAAGTCATTTTGGATAAACAACTTAGTTGAGCACCTATGGCATAAGTGCGTATCATATAATAAAAGATGGCAAATGCTAATAAGTGCCCCAATGTCACTTGTTAAATATCTAAATATATAAATATTATTGAAAAGTGCATTGAAAATTGTATATTCAACTGTTGAAAGTTCATATTTTGTTCTTTTCAATGTAAAATTTATATTTTTTTAATCTTTAACAAGTGCCTTTAGCCCATAAAAGATAAAATAAAGTCAAAGTGCTTTCTGATACTCTCTCTAATTTCAAATATAAGCAACAACAATAAAAATCGTATTTTATGGTCTAAAATATAACTAATACTTAATTAATTTTGTCATATTTAATGCTATTATTTCTAAACTACCCTTTAATTAATCTTTAATTTATTCTTGTGAAAAATGTTCCTACAAGCTATAAGAGGCAATTTAGAGAATGCAATTACATTTTTTTTATTACTTCGAGAAAATTAAATGAGATCAACTACCTTTCTTAAAGAATGTGAAATAATTGTTTTTTTGCTTATTTGAAATCTACGGATGGAAACTATAAACTATTTTCCTAAACTATCTTGAACAGCTAATGTTGAAAAACACCTTTATAAACTAGAAGCTATAAACTATAAATATGTAGTACGTTATTGTCATATGCTCTCTCAAATAGCCTCACGGTGTCTATGTTATTGAATAAACCCAAATAAATCAATTGAAATCCATCCCAAATCTTAAATAAATAATAGTAAACAAAAAACAAAAAACATACATTGTGATTTGTGAAAATCAAAATTAGCACATGTTTGGTTCCACTTTTGAAGGAGTAAAATTCAATTCCGGAAGTGTATAATTGATTCCGACATGTTTAGATGTTTTCAAATTGAATTGATTCTACGTCTATAATTGATTCTAACTTTATTTTACAGTGAAACTTAATGTTCAAGTCATTTTTACATGATAATATACAAACATAAATTATTTTATATTCATCTCACTTTTAACTAAATTCAATTTTACAAAATCTAACTTTCAATAATGGCAGAAACAAACACGTATCGAAAAGGTGTGGTATATGATAGTATTATTGTATGGATATAGAGCAAAAGGATAAAGAATGAAGGGTTGGAAAGGTTTTACCCCAGAAAACAAATGGGTACTGACGGGGCAGCCACGGTCGACCAAGCAGTAATCGAATTGACCCAAAGCGGCGTTAACGCAGTGTTCGGCGGTCCAACCGGTTCCGTCGGAGACAATATAAATGGAATTCACAGCACTGAACTCAGCGTCGTCTTCACTGACGGCGTGGTCTGGGTTAACGGCGAGTGGAACTGTAGGTTGAGAGTGGTTGGGTTCTAGGGTCTGGGTTCGGGAACTAGACCGGTCTAATTTGTGACCGGAGCGTATCGCACGTGCCCTGGACCACCGGTTCAGCTGGGGGCTGACCTTGGTTTTTCGTGTAACTGACTTGGATCCAGTCTCGTTGTTGCATGCTCTGATTTGTAGAACGGGATGGGTGTTTGGACATAACCGTGAAATTGGCATAATTAGTAACTGTTTCAGATTACTATTTTTTAATGAAGTTTCAGATTTTGCTGATATGAAATGCTACAACCCCATTCATATGGTAAAATAGTACTCCCTCTATCAACTTTGGTTATTTTAATATAGTACGCATATTAAAAATCAAAAAATTTAGATTGATTTCGTGTTTTTACCTTTTTACTCGTTAACTATTTTTATTTTAGGACATTTGTTAGCATTCTCCACTTATTTATTTATGTATGTTTTATGATTTTCGAAGATATAAAAAGAAAAACATTAGTAATTGTATTTTACTTTTTGAAAATACAAAAATTCTTGAACAAACATAAATTACTCAAAAGATTTAAGATAAGAGGCGAAAGGAGTAGTAAACTAAATTGTTGTTTAGTTCTTAGTTATTTTTAGATTTTATTTTGTTATTTAAGTTTTTTTGTTTTATTTTAATCTCTTAAATTATAAATTTTATGGTTTGTAAAAATAATTAATTTCTTTTTAGTCTTTAAATTTATAAATGTTAAATATTATGATTTTTCTAAATACAGAAAATAGACAAGTTGGTTCTTTTAATTCATAAACACTAGACAATTTGGTTCTATCTATCATGGTTTAGTGTTTTTAAGTTATAAGACCAATGTGTCACTCATGCGTTTGTAATTATACCAAAATATTTAATGTTTGTAATTTAATTGATTAAAATAAAAATAAAATATTTAAAAAAGTGTTTAATGTTATAACTTATGAAACTAAAATTGAAAGAAAAATACTTAAAAGGACTATAAGTGAAATCTAAAAATAAATAAAATAATCAAAAGTATAGTTTAGCCTACAATTAAATTTTCGACAATAATATATATACCTACAATTTTCATATACTCAATTAATACCTTGTTTTTTATATTTCTTTTTCTATCACATCATTAATCTATTACATAATTATCTATTAGAAAATTCCATCAATATTTTTTTTTAAGATTTTCAAGTATACTTACACAAACAATTCAATTAAAATCCGCCAATATATTTTTTTAGATTTTCAAGTATCCTTATGCAAACAACTCAATTAAAGTCCTAAAATTGTCGTCTTTAAGCCCTATCAATAGTTTGATTCAGTTTTTAAAAATCTTTTTCAAATCAAATTCAGTACAGTTCTGAGTCAGTTTGAAACTGGTTTATAAATATAAACGAGATTAATATTTTGAACAAATTTTTAGTTAAAATATATTTCGAACTAGTTCTTTAGGAAAAAAATTTTGAAATTCTTTTGAAAAGAAAATATCGTTTTTTTTTTTTATAAATATAACAGTAACAAGTTTTCCGATAAAAAAAAATCTTCGAGATAGAAAGTTTCGATTTATTTTTCAAAAAAAATTCAAAAGTCTTTTGACAAAAAAATTTCAAATTTTTTTATAATTTTTTCGTGAAATTTTTTTTATACTTTTTTTGAAAAAGATACATATAAAAAATTTCTCAATAGAAAAAGTTTTGATTTTTCTGAAAAAAAATTTTGAAGAAAAAAATGATTTAAAATATTTTTAGATTTTTTTGAAAAAAAATGTTTCGATGTTTTTTATTGAGAAAAATAAATTTAAAAATTTTCTAAGAAAAAAACTTTAATTGAGATTAAAAAGTTTTAAAATTGTTAAGCTGATTTTTGAATTAAATTTTATAAACTAAATTATTTTAAATATATAGTTCAATTTATATTTCATTTAATTTTTTTAATATAATGCAATTCAATTAATCATATTTTTGCAAATCTCTAGACTCAACTTCCTCTCATCTCCATGAGAGCATAGATCTCTTTCGTCTAAACAAAATTTGTTTTAATAATCAATAAAATATTAATCCCAAATGGAAAAAAATTAATTTGTCTCTTTTGTTTATCATCGTGAATCAAATAAGCAAAAACAAACAACCATCAACATATTCTTATTCATACAATTAGTCACAATTGGGGAAAAAAATATAGTAAAATATATTTTATTTTTTAACATTGATAAGCTTTCTCAGTTTTAATTCTCACCCCCTATCTAAGAACGCTGTAATTTAGAAATTATAGAAAAGGAAGGAATTGGTTTCCTCAAGATCATCATCATTGGGTCACAGTTCCAATATAATGGCAATGGATAAAAGAGTCCTCTAAATAAAAAAGTTCTTGTTGCCGTGGTTTATTTTTCTTTTGCAGATGGAGTGTGATCACTAATCACTTCTCCTATTTAGGAATCGGGAATAGATATTTTGGAAAGAAGGAACAAAGAATTAGGAGAATAAGGATATTAGGAGAACAAAGATATTGTATTTTTCTAGGAATTAGGATTTCAGATTTCAGTTAAAGTGAAAAAAAGAGGTTTAGGAATTTCAAAATGTTTCGTACGAGTGGATTTCATATGGAGAAATCACTCTATTGCTTAATCCGACACCTCACCGTAATTAAAGAAATACGACATTCAATCCAACACCTCGCTGTATTTAAAGAAATATCGTATTGGTCATTCGTCACTACCAAATAAACACTACAAGTACAACCATTCACCTCTTCAAACAGAAAATTTTATTTTATAAAACTACTTATTTTAACTATTAATAAGATATTCATTGTTATCAATACAAAATATAATATTGTTTTTGAAGCCGTATACATAATAATAATTAAATAATTATATAAAAAAATATTATTAAAATTTGTAAATAATATTTATTTTAAATTAATTTTTTATTAATATGACACTAAATATAAAACGGAGAAAATAATATTAATGGACTAAAGTGTTGAACCATATCTTGTAGATTAAATCCATTATCACAATTAAAGTTAAAGGACTAAGTAAAATTTCTCTTTCAAATTAGTATATGTATTTATTATTTTTTCAAACATGTCTTTTATTGCTACTATTAATTTATTTTGAAAAATAAAAAGTCAAAGTTTAACAAATCATATTCATTGTGTTTAAGGAACGTCTATAAATAAAATAAAATGGGACAATAGATATATTAAAGTCACCGTTTATACTCAATTAACAAATATTAATATTATTAAGTTGGATACTAGATTTTAAATTCAAACCGAACTTTGTAATTATTTACGAATTTTTTTATCACTTCATCTTGAAAAAAAAAATCATTACCTATTTTTTTTAATATATGTGAGAAAAAATAAAACATATTTACAAAAACAAAAATAAATAAATAAATAAATATTTATAAATTACTGGTAAAATAATTTTTAATAAATCAAATTACTCCATAAGTTTCTTTCTAATTTTCATTTTTTAACATTTGACATATATCAAAACAACTAATAAAATTGACTACTCTTTCTATAATATCTTTAACAATTTATTATTTTATCTTATATTTTATTTTTATTTGTAATAAATAATTAAAAACATTATTGATAAATCGGAACTAAATGTGTATCTTTTGAGAATTTTCAACATAAAATTTCAAATACTTATTCTTTTATTTTTATTTTAATAAAGTTAATTCACACAAATTTGTTAATATTATTTAAAGCTTAACATAAAAATCTAAAGAATAAATGTAAAATAAAATAATATACATACAGAGAGGAAAATAAATGTTAACTAATTAATTAATTAGAAGACCATGTGAAAACCGAAAACTTGTCTGGAAGGAAAAGGGAAAAGAAAAAAAAAATCGAAAACAGTAATATACGATTTGCGTAATGCATAGTAGTGCAATTCAAGTCGGATCTCGGAGCATTGAAAACCCGAATTAGATTGGAGTTGTCGTTATAGAGAGCAATTTCTATTCGGTGTTTGGGTCAAACTACAAAAATCACACCGAATTCCGGCGAATCACATTCATCAAAATGGATCCGCCGCCGGCACCAATCCGGTGGCGCGCGACCGCAATCCCAATCCTTGCGGTGGTTCTCATTTTATCAACCATTTCTCCTTCTCTTGCAATCTACTGCGACGAAGACGATTGCTATGATCTTCTTGGGTTAGCTAACCTAACCCAACCTTCCATATATTTTTCAATCAATTATTTTTCAAGTTTGTTGATTTGTTTTTCAATTTTCATTTGCAGGGTTTCTCAGAGCGCTAATTCCTCCGAAATAAAAAAAGCTTACTACAAACTCTCCTTGAAACAGTACCTCTCTCTCTCTCTCTCTTAGCTCGTCTTTACTGTCTCTCTAAAATTTGGCGTTCCTTCAATTGATTTATTTTTATTTTTTGTTTTCTCTTAAATCAGTCATCCAGATAAAAATCCTGATCCAGAATCGCGAAAGATTTTTGTTAAAATTGCCAATGCTTACGAGGTGATTTGGTTATTCTTGTAGTGTCAGTTTTTTGTCTTTCAATGATTTTGGATAAACCAGTATATATTGTATGTTGTACATTTGGAAGTAGGAGTGAGTTTTTGTTGAAATTGAATATTTTGCAATGTGAAGCTAAATGAAAAGTAACTAAATTGCACTATATTTTGGTGAGAAAATGATGTGTTGTGAATGATGGAATTATAACTTATTTACAGATTTTGAAGGATGAGACTACACGAGAAAAATACGATTATGCAATTGAGCATCCGGAGGAGGTATTTAGATTTTCTTATGGATAAGTTTGGTGTCTTTTTAAAGTTGGGGTCAATAAATGTGATTTGCTTACCCCCTATTCTTTTAATGTTCATTCATTAAAGTGGAATTGAGTTGTCTTATATTGATCCCAGGTGTTTTATAATACTGCACAATACTATCGAGCGTACTATGGTCACAAGACGGTGAGATTTGCTCCATTTCCATTGCTGACAATTGATATATTTTGGTTGTTATGTTAACTTGAAATGTTGATTGATTGGATACTTTTTACCCTTGAATCTGATTTTGTTAGTACTTTTATACTTGCTAGGATACTCGTGCTGTATTGGTTGGCCTTCTTCTTATTCTTTCTGGTTTCCAATATCTAAATCAAACGACAAGGTATAATCAGGTACTGTGATATGTTAAATATCATTTGATATTTTATAAGACCTGATGTGAAATGATGCTATGGATATTTAACTGCTTATACAATATATTCGTCTCCATGCTCTAATTGACTAGCTGATGACTGAAGAGATGTACTTACGGGGTTAAATATTGTATTCAGCCTACGTATGCATAGTAGTGTGACACAATATTGTAAGAAGTTTTTACTTTGTACAAACCATTTCATTTGCATTTGTGGCGTAGCCGTAAAACCAAATTGTCTGTTTGTGGAACATAAATTGGCACGGAAGCTAGGTCTTGAAGTTGAGGGTTGCCACAACCCAAGTTTCTCGGTCAAAATTTTCCATACCATACATGTCCGACGAGTTCAGGTGTCGTTTTCAGCTAAAATGTTTCAAAATCCCTATAGTCTTGTATGCAAGCTAAAGGCATGAAGTAGGTTAGGCCTTTGCAATGTGCCGACTTTCAAAGATATGTACAATCAAATTGTGCAAATTGCTCTATTTGTTATTTATGAAATGTTTACAGAAGATTAAAACAGCCAGATTCATTGCTATGTCTTTTTTGTGTTAATTAAGGCTGTGGCCATGGTGAAGAAGACACCTGCTTATAAAAATAGATTAAAGGCGTTGGAGCTTGAGCGCAGTGGTGGGGTTACAAATAAGAAGAAGAGCCAAAAGAATAGGGACAGGTATGGTGTCATTCCCATTCTGTACAGTCCTTGTATGTGATTTCCTATATTTACTAGCCTGTTCAATTTGGTTGTCCACCTTTCAAACTTTCATTTCCTCTGTTAAATCAGTTTGTCTTTGGTTCATAAGATTTGGGTTCTTTGACTGTGATTTCTGTACTTTTGATACGCATCGGCACAATGTGAATGACCTTTATTTACAGAAAAGTGGAGGAAGATGAAGACCTCAGCAAAGAACTTGATCTTCAGATAACAGGAACCGAAAGGCCCTCCATATGGAAACTTGTTGGTGTCCGCTTTATTCTTTTACCTTATACTTTAGGAAAGGTTAGTGCTAAAATCTTCTAATTGCAAACTGCATTCATATACTTAGAGTCTCTTATTACTCATTACTTACTACTCTAATTGGAAACTGCAATCATATTTAGTGCTGAACTGTGAAAATTAATATTGTTTCTTGTGTAACTATTGATTAATTATGTCCTCCATGCAGCTGCTGTTATGGTCTGGCTTTTGGTTTTGGACATACAAGGTGAAAAAGTGCCCTTATTCTTGGGATGATGCTTCTTATCTGACACAAAGGTCCCTTGGTTTTCCAGATGATAGATGGAGAAGTATAGGTGACTACAATTTCTCTACGATGAGCCTTCTTCTTTAGGCACTATGATAGTAGCAGAATTTGTGTTCCAAAGTTGAACCATCCTGTTTTTTTTTTTTTTTTTTTTTTTTTTTTTTTTTTTTTTTTGTTTTTTTTTTTTTTTTTTTTTTTTTTTTTTTCTGGATTCTACATGCTTAATCTAATCTACTAGCATATCTCTTGAGGGTTCTGAACCTATTGATTTTTACTGATTCGGTGCTTGTTATTGATAGACGAAGCAACAAAGGAAGATCTTGTGCTTAGATGCTTATGGGAAAAATCAAATATGGAGAGCTACATAACAGAGATGCGGAAAGAATCAAAGCGCAGAAGATAGCTGCTTCAGTTGCTTCATCTGCTGCTTTCGAAGTGCAAAATTTTGTTTTACTATTGAAAGTGAACTGACTTACAACGCGATAGTTAAAATTATAATATTGCAAATTAATTTATTTTGAGTAGCTTTATTAATATTTTAGGGGGAGAGCAAAATCATTCTCGTCAACCACAAAACCGTAGATTTATAAACATATTGTACTAAGTTCCCACATGAAATTTAAATAGGATGCTCTTTGAGAGTCTGTAAACTGACACCAGAGAAAATTGGTTTAGCTATTGCTACATTCTTTCAATGAAGTGGGTACTTAGCCTCAGCCTTGCAGCAATTGCATGTTTGGCAGTGGTTTCGTGCACCTGTTGTTCAATAATTATGAGGAATTTTATTAGAAAGCGGCATGTTGTAGTAGAGTTATGACTTGTGTGTAAAATATAGGTGAAATAGCTCTGCTTTTCATTCGTTTTATACTGTCATGTTTCATGCTGCTTTTTGAGACGATGATAATATTCTTTTCGTTTCACAATGTTTTATAACTCAATATTGGGAATGTTAGAGTCTGTCTTAATATGAAGAGCAGTTTCTGGTTTCTTTGATCATATGATTTCTTATACTTGGAGAATTTCTAGTCAAATACATTGTGCACTTCAATCCTGTGATTAAACTTATATATTTTAGATCATATGGCTATTGCGCACAAGTCAGTAGATCTCACACAATACACAATAATTTTTCAAATCTCCTTCGTCATACACGCCCACCTCTAACCACAACCATGACGATTTCTGGTGTTTTCCTCACCATCAAAACCGTGCCTTTAGCCCCATCAACCTCAGTAGCTAAACCCACAAAGTACTGCTCCTTCACCCAACACAAACGCTTTATGGGAAGGTGTTGCCTTTCTTTCACTATAGCCATCGTTTTCAACTACAACGTCGTGTGAAGGAGAATTCGAAGAGAAGGGAAATATCCTAAGTAGAGGGTTCATCATTATATCCATGCACCTGATCACTCTACCAGAGTTAGGAGTTATTTTCCTAAGTACCACTATAGATGTGGATTTTTCTGTACCAGAGCAGTTTCATGTATTCTATTTGCTAGTATGTTTATATGCAGATGTCCCTAGTTTTGGCGCTTGGGATCCACAATCTAGCAAGAAAATACGTGTGCGATCATTTTTTTGGAGAAGACTAATAGCATTCCTATTTCCTAGTTCGCATGATTAGGTAAATTAATTTTTGAAATGCTTTAAGAAGCTTCTTCAAGTAAAACATGTTTGTCCTTATTTATTGATGTAACATTATTACATGGTTTATATACACATACCCGATACAATACATGAGTTAGCTAACTACAACTTAACTTGCTAACTGCCATAACTAACATAACCGCCTAACTGAAATCTTATTGAATTTTATATTCAACAGATTATTTGTTATTAATCCATTAAAAACAATTTTAACAAAATTAACTAACTTTGTAACTAACTTCCCCAATTGATAGGGAATTAGTTGAAGTGTGGTAATGACTATATATAAAGATGCAAGAGTAGTGAATGTTGTAACTTTATCATTGAAATTTGTTTGTATTAAGAATTTAAGATGATTGTGACTATACTGAGAGATTTTGAAGAGTTTTACTCTTATTTCGACATTGAAGTGAATGACAATGACTCATTCTTGAATGTAAAACAAAAGATACAAAAGCACCGTGGCATTCCCATTTCAAAGCAAACACTCTTCTTCAATGGCCAAATTCTACAAGACGAAGATATCGTCGTCCAAAGCGCTCTCGTTAACCACTCTTGCATAACGTTAGAAGTCGCTCCGCCAAATGCAATCACTCTCCAATTGAAATTGCCGTTTTCTTCCAACGTTTTTCCTTTAGAAATGAAACCTGACGACACCGTTTTGCAGCTGAAGGACAAGGTGTTTGTCTTTTCGGAATCTTGGTGGCGTTCTGTAGTTGAGGTAAAAACAGGATTGTTACGAACGGAATTGAATTTAACAACTGCATCGGATACTAACTATCCTTTACTTGATAATTTTCTGTCACTGAAAGAAAGTGGAATTTCGAATGATTCAGTTATTTATGGGGTAATTGATATAACAATTTTACAACAAGGTGATGGCGACGGTGAGAAATTGATGGTGACGGTGATTCCGACGAGCAAGAAAGGAAGAGTTAAAATAAATGTTGAAGTAAAGGGTTGTGATAATGTTGGTGAGTTGAGGAAGAGACTTGATGAGTTTGATAACAGAGTTCTTTTACTTCCTGAAGATAGGAATTATTTGTTCGTTTACAATGAGAATCTTATGAGTGAGTTTCAGTCATTTAATTGGCATAATGTAAAAGATGGCGATGATATTGATCTCTTTGATCATTAATAATCTTTTACTTCACTCATTGTAATGCTCCGAGGTTTTAATTCAATATTAATTGAACGCTTATGTTATCTTTTATTCTTGTTCTTGTATTAATTGATTCATGATACAATAATGCGTTGGACTTATTGTCAGCTTAATTACTACTACATTTTAACTAATCAAACTAAGTGATCACATAACTGCCATGCTCAATAACAGTTTAAGTGTTTCATAATAATATCCTTTGTACAGCAATTTTAGCTAATTAAAAATGCAGTTTAATTACTATGATTTACTTTTGCATTTATACTTTTAATTTCTAACGAAATAGATATTTCTTTTGTTTGAGAAAACCATTGCTCTTTAGAAATTAATTTGGTATATTTTGTTGAAATTGCATAGGACAAAAATTAATTTAATGTTATAAATAAGATTTTTGTTATGATTGACACTATGTAAATGAGATGAGAAAAGACGTGGATATTTGTGTCATCTGCATCAAAAATTACAATAATGAAATACGTTTTTCTACACTAAATCGTGTATTTCCATAAAAATAAATATTGATTGTCATTGGTGAAATTTTTATTGTTCTTTTGCAAAAAGTCCAAGCCGTATATTCCCATAAAAGAGGTAAATTATAGGAGATGCTTGTAATCGATTGTAATGGTGAAGGTAAAATGAAATGAATACATATATTGCTTTTATTATTTTAATTATAATTATTTTATTAAATATTATCATGGCAAATGATAATTTGTGAACACATGACATATTTCATGGTGAGGGAGGCATTGAAAATAATTTGTTAGAAATGTAATTAATGTAAACTTCATTTTATTTATAGATAAGATAAATATCCAAAATTATAATTAAATAAAAAGTTATTATAACTAATCTAAAGTAGATACACTTAAATTTAGATAATGTTGATAGACTTTAAAGTATCTCCAATCTGTTTATATAAGATGAAAGAAACAAAAACTTCCGTAAAAAAATTGATAAAAATATGTAGATAAACAAATATGATATTTGTGAGGTTCACATACATTTAAATAAAAAATAATTGAAATTAAATAATAAAAAGAAGAGCAACGTATAAAACGAAAGAGAAAAAAAATGTAATTTTAAAAGGTTAGTTACATGTATTATTTATTAATTATAAATTGTATTAAATGTGCAAGTAAATTTGGAAGTTTTGTAATGTTATTAGAAATTTTGTAAGATTCATTTTTTGAAAAGAAGGGGATTTTGTAGGATTATTTGTTATAAATATAATAAACTGACATGTGTAATTCCATCTGAACATAAACATATGGTTATTTAGTGCAAAATATATAATCAACGTAAATTTCATTAGAATTTTTTATAATATAGATATAGATTTTTTTCTCTATTTTCTTATCACATTCATCAATATATAATATATTATATATATCATATAATTTTATTTACTCTCTTGAAATCATTACATTTTCTTTTCCTTAAAAGTGTGTAGATTAAATTATACTTCCAAATTCTCTGGAATGATTCTAAAATGACACTCCTTTATTTTAATAAGCAAATATACATTCTCTTAAATATAATTACAACTAAAAAATATATTTAAATTTTGATAATTATTATAAACAACATGTAACTACTTTTGAATTATTATTCCTAATATATTATTTATTTATTTTTAAATATTTAATATCGATAGTTAAATGTTTGATTTTATGAATAAATAATTTGATAAACAAGTTAAATATTATTTTGACCATTTTATTTTTACAATTCACGTAATTGATTCATATATTTAAAAATTAATATTTTTATCTCTCTTTCAAAATTTTAAATTAAAAAAAAAAAGATAATTAAACATAATTTAAATAATATGATATATACATTTAATGATATAAAAATATCTAAATATATTAGTTATTTATATATATATTATAAATTAAAAAATAAAAAATATATCACATCATATTTTTTAAATAAAAAAATATTAAAATTATTAAGTTTTTAAAATGAAGATTTGAATTAACATTATGATATGTGCTGGTTCATAAGGAGAAGGAAATGATGATGATGATAACGATGGGTATTGATTTTTTGTTTCATGGGTTTTGAGATTTTTTGTGTTTGATGAAACAAACAATAATATCATGAAGGTGTTTGATGTTTTCTAGAATAATTTGATGTTTTTATTATTTAATTATTTAACAATAAAAGTATAATTATTATAAATTTATAATAATATAATAAAAATTAGAGGTTGGCGTGTGCTATTTGTTTTCATCTCACAAGTGACACATAACTATCTTATCATTAATAAAATGGCCACGTCATTGAAATGACAAAAAAATAGTATTACATATAAAATAGAAGATGACAAATTTAAACTTGAAGAAGGGGACCAAAAATTAAATTTAGATAAAATAAAAGACTGAGTCTTTAATTTATACATACTTTCAATGAAAATAATATTTATATTTTTAATTTTATTTTATTATAATTACTTCAAAAATCTTTCACATAATTATCATAATTTATAGATGATGTAAAATATTTTATACTGACTGTGTATATAAAAATTAAACTCGTTGAAGTTATTCATTCACTTATTTTCATTCATTTATTATAATGGTTTATAGTCATTTCATTAACTTCTTTTCTTTCATACATTATAATGGTTTAGAGTCATTTTTTTTAGGAATTACTTATCCAAATTATTTGTACACCAATTTTATTTTTTGGTCTCATATTTTACTTTTATCTTTGATTTTATTGTTTGAGTTAGAGATTGATTTGTACTCAAATACAAATCATTCATTTTGTATTTTGAGTAAAAGTTTAAAGATACTATAGTCAAATTCATTATTCTCTCAATATTACATATTATTTGTCATTACATTATTGATTTGGTCATGTCAAAAATTACGTATAATCGATATGAACGAATATTATAAACTAATTTTTTCATGTTGATTAATAGGATTAAAGATGATGAATCTTAAATTATGATTGGTTGTTATGATTATAATTGTAGTTTGGTTACTTCTCATTTACTTATGTAATATTTATGTTTATCGCTAATATGTATTTGACTTTTATAGTCATCTAATTTTATCTCAAGATATAGACGAAAATATCACAATTCATGATCAATTTAATTATATTATTTTTATTTAAGTATTTAAATGTAACATATTTTCTGTAAAAAAATGTAAGTAATAATAGAAATAAAGTCTCCTATAACTAAATATAAATATCTTAAAGTTACTTTTTGAATTATCAAAAATATTAAAATAGTCCATGAATTTGTTCTGCATTCATCAATTTCGTTCCTCCTTCAATTTCAGATGTTACAGGTGATAAGCTGTGATGGTAACTGCTGACGTGGTAGACCAAATGGGTTTAAAATTATCCCCATGTATACAAAGATTAAATGGATATGAAATTCTTATGCAATAAATACTCAATACTTGATGCGAGCAGGGATTAATAGCTTGTGCAGGGGCATTGTGCTTAGGATAAAACTTTCATACCAATTTGGCTCATATATACGTGGAACTTATTTGAAACTCATTTGGACCGCCACATCATATCATTTGTTAACATTTCAAATCATCATGTATATACATCTAAAGTTATGGAGGATGAAATTGGCTAACGCAAAACAAACTTATGGACTAATCTGTAATTTTTAATAATTCTTTTTTTTAAATCAACCTATCATTCCAATCTATCACTCATAAACCCTAAACTGATAAATCCTTTTTCACTCAAATTTCTACACTCCTCAAACCAACCTATCATTCCAATCTGTTTACAAATAATTCATAGTTGCATATTTATATTTTTTAATTTTTGAGATGAATTTGACTTTCTTGATAGAGAGACAAAAGTGTGTGACTATTGAAGTGGGTTTCTTTGACTCATTTCTTGAAGTGAAAGAGAAGATAGAAAAGTATGAAAGCGTCCTCGTTTCAAAGCAAAAATTCATGTTCAATGGCAAACTTCTCAACGACAAAGACACCGTCATCAAAAGCAACCTTACTCAAAACTCCCTCATTCTAGTCAAAGTAGTCTATAACAAGAAAATTCCCAGATTCAACCTACGAGTTAGATTCCCCGGATACTGCTCACTCGCTTATGGTGTACAAGTTTATCTAGACGAAACCGTTTTTCAGTTGAAGAAGAGAATTCACAACAAATTCAATTTCATAAGAATGAACGATATGTTTTTGTTGTTTTCGACTTACGCAGGTGATAATAAATTTTATTTTTAAAATATTAATTATGTAGTACTGATATTCTTCGTGTGATACAACACTAAATAGTCAATTAATTTACTTTTCAAAATTATTTTACATTTACTACTATTTAAACTTGGATCTTTTCATTCTTTACAAAGGCAATCAAGTTTTGGATCATCAGTCGTTGCATCAACTTAGAGTTATAAGAAATTCATATGTTTACGTGTTTATCAAGAAACAAAAGAAAGCACCGGCGAGAGTACAAGTGTCGCCAGCATTTAGAGGCTGGGGGAGGCCAATGTTGAATCTGAAGGTGGTTCCACTGGCTAATAGGGGAAGAGGTACAATTGTGAAAGTTCGAATAGCGTCTAATGCTAAGGTGAGTGAATTGAAGAAGGCTATGGAATATCGCAAGAGTAATGTTCTTCCGAAACGTTGTTATCTTTTCATTCATAAACAGTATGTGATGTGGGAAGATGAGTCTTTTGAGTGGCATGAGGTTAATGATGGTGATACAATTGATCTCTTTGGACACGTTCAGGAGGATTAGGTAGTAACTGATGACAAAGTGGTAGTTAGTTAGTTAGTTAAGACTGCTGTTAATGTTTGTTAGTTACTTAAAATTGTATACTTGGGTGAGATTTCTATTTTCACTTGAAAAATATTTCAATATTGGCTTCGATTTATGACTAGTTATAATATGGTTTCATGATTATTAAAAAAATGATGTGAACTTACATTTGACAACAGTAAAATTGTCTGTGCATTCATGTATGTCTGGATGTGAAAAAATAAGATAACTTTTAATAAAAAGGCATACATACATATACCAAAGCATCATATATATCAGAAGCAAATGTCAGTTTGAAGCCGGTCCAAGTTTCCTTGCATCTTTGGGCTAAAAATGTACAATCCATGAATCCATATATCAAGAAAAGCAGAGTAAGGGTCTTCTCATAAGGCTATAGCCCAAATTGTAGTAGAGAAGCACATGCAGAAGGAATGTCCCAGTCAACATATATATCCTATGAAGCCTTACGCTGACACGAACACAAACATGCTGACACTGCTAATGTATAAATGTTTAAGACCCCGATATCGATACACATATTTATTAAATAAAATATGAATATTTATAAAAAGATTTAAATTTAATATCTTTAATTTTCTATTCGTAGCTATGGCACATCTTTAATCTTATATATTCATCTAAAATGTGTTTAAAGTTTGTCGAAACAAAACAAAAACATATTTTTATCGGTCGCTTGTCTGAGTTGATGGACATGTGTTATATCGGTGTCAGAGATTGACACGTATCAGACCATCGACATGCCTAATCCTAGAGGCGTCTTGTTCTTGAGAGTATATATGAAAGAGGATTGACAATAATTCTACTTCTTGAAAGAATCTTTGCTTGGGAGATATGTAATTTACTCTGATAAAGTATGGTATAAATAGTATCCTAAATTCCTAATACCACCCTACAATGGCTCTGTTCAAGACTTCAGGTAGTGGTATTGCCACTTTTCTAAAGCTGTGTGACAAGCTTTTGATGTAATTTTATAGCATAAAAATGAAATTGGACACAAAATATAATAGAAGAGGAGGCAACAAGCCTAGGCCACCATATCAATTAAATAGGCTAATGTTCCAAGAATTCTTCAATGCCATTTGATCCACAGAACACATGGACTATGTGCCTCACAAGTCGCAAGTCACAACTAGGTAGTTCACTCCACTGCTTGGGAAGCAATTGAAGGAGGCAGTAATCAATGAAATGATGAATATAATTTACCACTTATAAGATTAGTAACTACCTTTCCATTTGTAACTAACTCTCTATATATGGAAGCAACTGAATTATCAATTGTTAAATTCAAGATGCAGAACATTGTCAATCCCTTTAATTTATAAATATATGTTTCATTTTCACATCATGTGCTAGCTTATTAATATTTCCGTTGTTAAGTGATCAAATTAATATGGACTTGAATATCGTGACGGAGAGTGGGGATTCCTTCAAAATTGATGTTAGTTTCTTTGACTCATTCTTGGAAATCAAAGAAAAAGTACAAATACACCATGGAATTCCCATTTCGAAGCAATTACTCTTCCTCGATGGCCAACCCCTCCATGACAAAGACATCATCCTCCAAACCAACCTCACTAATGGCTCTTCTTCTGTTCACCTCCAACTCATCCCTGACCCACCCAAACCCATCAAAATCATACTCAAATTCCCCGGCACACTCACTCTTAATATAGAAATCAACCTCGACGACACCGTTTTACACCTCAAACAAAAGATTCATGAAATGTACACTTATGTACCAGTAGACGCATTATCGTTTCGGTTTCCAGCTTCCCGTGTTAACCCAGTTTTTGATAATCAGTTAATGCAAGAACACGGAGTTACAAACGATTCAACTGTTAACGTCTTAATAAAGAAGTTAAGTTATTATCAGAAACCACCGGCAAAAACGCCGGTCGCGGAATCTACTAACGGCGGTGGCTGCGACATTCCACAGAAAAAGAAAGCATCGCCAACAAATAAAAGAACCGGAGCCGGTGGTGATTGCCGCATTGCAAAGCAAAATAAATTACCAGCATCTAAAGAAATCACCGGCAACGTCACAGCGCCGTTACCGGAATATACTACCGGCAGTGGCTGCAGAGTTTTAAAGATAAAGCAAAACAAAGTACCGGCAACAACTGTGGTCACCGGCAACGATTCAATTTATTCCGGCACTTTCGCAGCTTCGGTACCGGAATCTACCAACGGCAGCGGTTGCGGCATTTTAAAGATAAAGCAAAAGAAAGCACTGGCAACAACGGAGATCACCGGCAACATTTCAATTGATTCAGGCAGAATCACATCACAGATACCGGAATCTACTAAAGGTGTTGTTTGCGACATTTCAAAGCTAAATGAAAAGAAACCACCTGCAAAACAAGATATGACCGGCAACGATTCAATTGATTCCGGCACGGCCACAGCACATGTACCGGAACGTACTAGCGGTGGTGGTGACAGCAAGTTAAAATCAGAGTTATTGAATTTAAAGG
>NC_021163.2:13940218-13942527 GCF_000331145.2 Cicer arietinum | reverse complement strand
TAAAGGTGGTTCCAATGGCAAAGGGGGAAAGAGCTATGATACACGTTGAAATGGAATCCAGTGCTAATGTGAATGATTTAAGGAAGTTTCTAGAATGTTACGGAAGCACTTTTCTGGAAGACAGTGTTTACCTTTTCATTTACAAGCAGTGTGTGATGTGGGAAAGTAAGTCATTTAAGTGGCACGGGGTTAAAGATGGCGACACCATTCATCTCTTTGACGTATACGCTACTGGTAATTAAATAACAGCCCATTTTCTTCTTTTCAAAACAAGTTTTTTTAGAGATTTATAGATGAAATCATGAACAAATTCGAACGTTACACTACTACTAAGTCTATTTTTGAAACAAGTGTTAACAACACTTTTAGGTGATGAATATGCATCGATGGCAAAATCATGCTTGTTTGTGGCTGTGTGTATTGTTCGCGAGTAACTCATAACAAACTAGTAGTTAGTTAGGTCTGATTAGTTTATTTGATGGTTAGTTAGCTAAAAAATGTACTTTGGAGGAATTTCTATTTTCACATTTTTTCTAAGAAAAATTATTTGTACAGTATAAATGATATGATTTCAAATGTCCTGCTCCTTGAGTTATGCATATATTCATTTTATATGGTGTTAATAGATGATATTTCAAATACTATGTAAAATAATTTTTTATTTATTTATAAAAGAACATGAACTTATCGTAATTAACTCACACAATTGTGAGGTTTTGGTTCGAATTTAATACAAGATATTCAATCTAATAATATCGGCATTCTTCACTTGAATTAAGACTTATAAACTAAAGTAACACTATTTTAGTAGACTGTTTTTTAAATAGTAATTTTTATTTTAATATTTAATTTTAGTTTACTTCAAATGCTTAAATTTATACAATAGTATTAGGAACTTAATTTTGATAAATAAATTTACTTTATTAACTCATCATAAATTATTTTGTGTATAATTTTTTAAGATAGTTGTGACTTAAAGGTGTTTAAATTTCGATGCATGCCCATTAAATTTTACTATTATATTTGTTGGGTATTTTAGATCGTATAAATGTGTATAAATTTATTTTTTGCATCAATCATATAATTGTAGAGATGAATCTGTTGAACACATTAATTCAAGGTGTATTTTAAAATTATACTTAAATATATTTTAGTCCAACTATTTTTATGGGATCACTATTTTAGCCTTGTATGTCTAAAACAAAAAATGTAGGTCCTAATATATAAAATTTGAGAAAAAATTTCCACCACTAATTTAACGATTTGATTTTGCTAACATTCAAATTGTTTAATGAGTTGTTAAGTCATAAAATGATGTAATTATACACATGTGGATTAATTTTTTTATATTTTTCAATATCGTTAACTCATCATTAGAACAAAACAAAATGACAAGAAGATTTTGTAAAACCTTAAGAAAAATTATATTTCCCAAAACAATTTGCATAGCCATACCACTAAGTAGAGCTGTCAATTTGACAAACACTCTAATTATTAGCCCCAGGCCACATGTTAGAATGGTCAAAAAAATTTATAATTTAAAAGACTCCAGAAAAAAAGTCCCCTAAAACTTTGTTGTTTTAAAAAAAATCGATTTTTTTTAATTTTTTTTGAGAAATAAATTTTTTTAATTTTTTCACCGATAAAAAATTTTCGATTTTTTTTTTAGAATTATTATTTTATTTTTCTCACAAAATTCTTTGAGAAAAACAAATATTTTTAATTTTTTCAATATTCTTTTGAAAAAAATAAATTTCGAAAATTTTTCAAAAAAAAATATCAAAATATTGGAGAATATAATCCCCTGAACCCCCTCTCTTAAGCGGTTAAGCCCCGTGAAATAATGGGCCGATATTTTAAAAAAATTATTTTGATAGGGTGCTTAATATTAAGAGTTTAATAAAAAAAAAAATTAAAAGACCTAACAGTTATGGGGTTTTTTGACAGCTCACTTCTATACCAAATACCAGTAACCCTTTATATAATCTATTTATTCTACTCACATTTATTCTACCTTTTTACCAAATATCAGTAACTCTTTTTATTTTTCAAATATCAGTAATTATTATTGAGCAGCACATTATTATTCTGAGCAATTGAAAATGGAGAATGAAGTTTCAATCTACTACATGCGGAGCAGAGAGAAGAGAAGAGAAAAAGACGAACACAGCCGCAACTCAATTACGGTGGCGCGCACGTGGTCACCTTCCTCTTTCATCTACGTATGCTATTGTGCCACGTAAACATACACAAATATTTACATAAAAAATAACAAATGTAGGTTACAATTAAGAATTTCACTGCTGAAC
>NC_021163.2:13930773-13940128 GCF_000331145.2 Cicer arietinum | reverse complement strand
TGAACCAAAAATATATTATTGATATGTACTTTTATAATATTAATATAATAACTAATATATAATTGATATAAATAACATTTATACATACATATATGTCAAATTATATATTTTTTTATTATAACGTTGTAATATTATTTCTTGAAAATACATGCACAAACTTGGAAAACTATTCAAAACATTTTGCACCAATAATGTGTAACAACTAATTTTGAAACATCACTTAAATTGATTTAGTTTTTAATTTAGTTTTCATTTTTTTTTTATTCTGCATGTGATTTAAACTTAATAATGAATAAAGAAAATGCGAATGAAATAATCATACATGTGTGTCACTCAAGAGTATATTTTTTTCATATATGTATTTAGACAAACAAATTGTCAGAACATGTAGCAATTTATCCAATCCAAGTACAACCAAGCCATAAATAACCACCATACAATTCAAAATGTGAGCACGTGTTATGAAAGTAAACTTTGAATAAATATCTTTATATATTTTTGGACTTTACAATAATTTTAATACACAAACAAGTCAAAATTAATATTTGAAATATTTAATTAATTTTTCCAAGCACCTCTACGATAAAAATCTCTATGAAATTTAATTACTTAAACTTTCTTTATTTTTTAATCAAATTTTAAACATAGTTTCTTTTTTATTGAGAATGGAAAGATTAAGACATACAAATTTGAATAAAGTACCCATTATGTGTAGGTAAAAACTAATGTATGTGTATGGGTAATTATCCATGCACGCTGCATGCACCTGCATAAAATTGAATCAACTTTTTCAAGAGGTGAATTCAGCATCAAGACGGGAAATTCTCAATTGGGTTTTTCTTATGGAGTCTTATCACACTCTCCTATGGGAAAATCTTTATCTGGGTGTGAAAATCCAGTTCTTGAAATTGAAACCATTAATAATACTTATGGAGTATTCAAACGATGTATTTCTGCAAGTGAAATGGAACTATCAGAAGATTAGAGATTGATGTTGGTTGTTCACATTTTTTGTCTTTTTGATGGTATATTAGTGAATGAAAAATGACAATAATGAATTTGGGAGTGGAGACAACTGTTCAAAGTAAAAACAATTCTCACCCATTCAAATTATATTCATATCTCTTTATAAAACCTATTTATTCTACTCACATACATCTATTCCACCTCTCTACCAAATATCAGTAACCCTTTATAAAACCTATTTATTCTACTCACATCTATTCCACCTCTTTATCAAATATCAGTAACCCTTTCTATTTTCCAAATACTCCTTCTTCATGGCATTCGTCACTGCCACCGCAACATCTCTTGCCACTTTTCTCCCTTCAAGTCCAAAATCCTCATTCTTCAATGGAAGAACAATTGCTACCCACACCTCCCACATCATAAAATCCACCTCCTATAACAATTCTTTAATCTCCAAGTCCCTCAACACACACGATCTTTATTCCTTCAAATTCGAACCCATCGAAGAATCCATCGTCTCTCGTGAAATGTCACGCCGTTACGTAACAGACATGGTTACCTACACTGACGTTGTCATCCTCGGTGCCAGTTCCTCCAGTCTCTCATGCGCTTACGAATTAAGCAAAAACCCCAACATCAGTATAGCCATAATCGAACAATTCGTCAGTCCCAGTGGCGGTGCTTGGCTTGACGGCCAACTCTTCTCTGCCATGGTTGTCCGCAAACCAGCTCACCTCTTCCTCGATGAAATTGAATTTGATTACGACGAACGAGAAGAATATGTTGTAATCAAACACACTGCTTTGTTCACTTCAACAATCTTGAGCAAGCTTCTCGTTAGATCTAACGTGAAATTGTTTAATGTTGTTGCTGGTGAGGATCTGATTGTGAAAGAAGGAAGAGTTGGTGGTGTTGTTACGAATTAGGCTTTGGTTTCAATGAAGCCTGATATACAGTCTTGTATGAATCCTCATGTTATGGAAGCGAAGGTTGTTGTGAGTTCTTGTGGACATGATGGTCCTTTTGGTGCTAGTGGCTTAAAAATGCTAGAGCGTGTTGGTATGATTGACTTTGTTTGTGGAATAAATTCACTTGACATGAAAACTGGTGAAGATGCTATTGTTCATCTTATTAAGGAGATTGTTCCTGATATGATTATTACTGGTATGGAAGTTGCTGAAATGTATGAAACTCCAAGAGTGGTAAGCTTCTTTGTTTTCGGTTCAAGGTTAATTATTGTGTTTGGTTCCTATGTGATAATAATTGATATTAATAATTGATACTAGTTGATTTTGACTTAAGTAATTATTATGAAATTGATGTTAAATACTTTGAAGGTAAAGTTATTTATATTGGGTATGTTTAAAATAAAAAATAATAATTTTTATCTATTTCAAAATAATAATTGTTTTTGTGTGTATTTCTATCAATAAATTTGAAAAATATTCTAGTTATCATAGAAGCTAAATATATTTTCTTTTAAAGAATTAATTTTGTAATTTAAATCAATTCTAAAGTAGGAAGTCCAACATAATAACCAAACATGATTCTAGGAGTTAATGTGTGTGTAAATAATATAGGCTTGGACAATTTTGTGTGTAATAATATATTGAATTAATGTTGTGCAAGAAGTAGAATTTTTGTTTATAATCTACCAAAGAAAATAATATTTTGTTTATAGGCTTGTTTGTGCAATTTTGATTTAATGTCGACATTAATATCAGGTTTTTTTTAGATACTTTCAACTGCAAGGATATTGGTTTTAGTGCAATTAATTTGAAGATGGTAAGAAACATTTGTTTAAGATGTGATAACATTGGTGATTTTTGTAGGGTCCAACATTTGGAGCTATAATGATATCAGGGCAGAAGGCAGCTCATTTGACATTGAAGACATTGGGGAATAACAATGCAATTGATGGAACATCAGTTAAATCGATTTAGTTTTTAGTTTATTTTTCATTTGCTTTTCTTCTGCATGTGATTTGAACTCAATAATGAATAAAGAAAATGCGAATCAAATGATCATACATGTGTTTCACTCAAGAGTATATGTTTTTCATATATATATTTAGACAAACAAATTGTCATAACATGTAGCAATTTATCCAATCTAAGTAAAATCAAGCCATAAACAACCATTATACAATTCAAAATGTGAGCACGTGTTATGGAAGTAAACTTTGAATAAAGATCTTTATATATTTTTTAACTTTACAATAATTTTAATACAAAAACAAGTCAAAATTAATATTTGAAATATTTAATTAATTTTTTCAAGCACATCTACGATTAAAATCTCTATAAAATTTAATTACTTAAACTTTATTTATTTTTTAATCAAATTTTAAACATAGTTTCTTTTTTATTGAGAATGGGAAGATTAAGACACAAGAATTTCAATAAAGTATCCATTATGTGTAGGTAAAAACCCAATGTATGTGTATGAGTATAGGCATGGGTAATTATCCATGCACCTTGCCTGCACTTGCATAAAATTGAATCAACTTTTTCAAGAGGTGAATTCAGCATCAAGACGGGAAATTCTCAAATGGGTTCTTCTTATGGAAGCTTATCATTCTCTCCTATGGGAAAATTTTCATCTGGGTGTGAAAATCCAGTTCTTGAAATTGAAACCATTAATAATACTCATGGAGTATTTAAATGGTGTCTTTCTGCAAGTGAAATTGAGCTATCAAAAGATTAGAGATTGATGTTGGGTTGCTCACATTTTTGTCTTTTTGATGGTATATTAGTGAATGAAAAATGACAATAATGAATTTGGGAGTGGGGACAACCGTTCAAAGTAAAAACAATTCTCACCCATTCAAATTATATCCACATCTCTTTATAAAATCTATTTATTCAACTTACATCTATTTCATCTCTCTGCCAAATGTGAGTAACCCTTTATAAAACCTATTTATTCTACTCACGTCTATTCCACCTATTTATTAAATATCAGTAACCCTTTCTATTTTCCAAATACTCTCCTTCTTCATGGCATTCGCCACTGCCACCGCAACATCTCTTGTCACTTTTCTCCCTTCAAGTCCAAAATATTCATTCTTCAATAGAAGAACAATTGCTATCCACACTTCTCACATCATCACAAAACTTAAATATAATTAAAAAATTATCATTCACAAAACAATTAGTTCAAAGATACATTTATATTTTTTTTGGAGTGTGTTTTGAATTTTTTTTTTATAGAAAAACGTGTAAGAAACTTAAATACATTGATCAAAATATATACAACACAAATATTTATCTCTTATATATGCATAAAACATAATTTTTTTATTGAAACTGGAGAAAGAACAAAATAATAGTAATTGCAGCAATTAGTATACAACAATTATATTGACATAATAGCTTTTTTTTTTTAATGTATTTTTTCACTACTTAGACAATTTTCTAAATACCGCTTCCACCATTTATATCCGTTATATTTAATTTTTTTCAATACTTTGCGAATGAATATACTTTATGAACAATTTATATATTACCTTCTTCATATAGTAACCAATCTAGCAATCTTTAATTATTTTGCTAATTAGACTAAGAATAAATAAGCAAAAATATTGGAAGACACTAGGATTAAAACTAAAATTGATAAGACTTTTTATTACATTACATTTTTGGGACCCATTAAATAGAAAATCAAATAATATCATAACCATTATATTCTAGATTGAGTTAGACTAAATAAAATTTAAATAGATTATAATAGAGAAATAGTCAGACTAACAAATATTTTAAGAAATTTATTAATTATTTCTCATAAATTTATTTTCAATATAAAATTATTTTACATTAATATCTAATGAAATTTATGTACTTTGTCAAATGACTCCATTACACCCCACTTTAATGACATGGCACTAGAAAATAAATTTATACCGGCATGACATATTCATTAATATATAATGAGATTTCTTTAAATGCATTTTCATTGCAAAATTATTTTATTTTAATATCTATTAAAATTTATGTATTTTATTAAATCACTTAATTATTCCTTACTTTAATGATATGACACGAGAAAACTAATTTACACCGGTAAATAGCATGACATATTAATTGATATACATATTTTTTATAGAATTTAAATATTTATTAAACTCTTTTAAATAAATAAAAAACAACAAAATCATCATTGTGATAAAATTTATAATTTTATATTTATTCCTATACAAAAATTTCAATGTAATATATGCAGAAACTTTAATGATATAACGCTTTTATAAATTTTTTTAACACATATAAACATATACTACATACTACCCCATTTGCTATAATATTATCATACATATATCATAAGGAAAACTAAGAAGGCATAGATAGGATTATTAGATAATCAGAATATATTATATGTTTTAGTTAAAACTCTAAAGTATTGAATGTCTTAAATTTGAACTTTAAAAATTCAACTACATTAAAATCATTGAATATAATTAAAAACCTTATAATCACTTGCGATATTTTGTATACATAAAAATAAGGATTATGTAAGACCAATAAACAAAAAAGACTATGTTAACAAATATTTTAAATATATTTATTAAGAAACAAAAAAAAATTAAATGAATATTTTTATTACAATGATAAAATTTAAATTACATAACTTTTAATATTTTTCTCAACATTTAAAATTTTAATATTTCTCTAAAAAACAATATCTTAGAGTTAGACTTATAAATTTATATTATTCTTTGTTGCTTGTCCTTTAGATGATATACGAAGCAAAAACTTATATCGTATAACTCAAAGGTTTTTATATATTTCTTTAATTACTGAAGTTCTACTTTTATCCTCGTATTCTGAACCACGTTGTATATCCAGCACATCCAATAAGCACCAACAATTTTCTTAAGCATGTGTGAAATATTTACCAAATTTGTCTCCATCGAAGAGTCATATCAGATATCTCTCAACATTGTTATTTTTATGATTTAAATATTTATTTGATTATATAGATATATTATTTTTTATATTAGTCTATATAAATTTTATTGTTTAAATTTAATTATTATAAAATTAAAGATAATTAATTTTTAGTTTAAAAAAAGAGTTAATAAATTGCAGGATAAGTGAATTTATAAATACACATAAATATATTTTTTATGAAATATTAAAAATTAAAACATTTTATAATATTAATTAATTATTTAATAATTAGTATTATTTTATAAAAAAATACAAATAAAAATTAAAAGAATATTTTAAAAGTGTTTTAAAACTTCGTTATTCTTTTATATTAATTTGATATTAAGAACTAAAACCATTTATAAAATTTAATTCAAAATTTTTTATAGAAACTAAAATAAAAAAATTATATTCATAAAAATTAAATATATATTTTTTAAATATATTTTACTATAAATACAAATTTTGTTTTTTTACTCATAAAACTCGAACTTAATACCATATCGAACCAATAGTATGATAGTAGAACCAAAAAATTAATTTATTTAACATTGTAAAAAAAAATACAATTTATTTAACCATTCTAATATTCTCTTTGTTGAATTTAATATAATTTTCATAGCAGTCGGCCTTCCAACGGTGGAGTGGAGTTCATATTGTAAAACAGACGACGTGGGCCCATACGAAATAAGTGACCCAATAAAGTAACGCCGTGGTAACGATTAATCCAGATTCCAGTAGAAGGTTGCATTCGACTCCGTCAAGATTAAACGCCAACTACCATTTCCCAATTGCAATTAATAATTTCCGAGAAAGACCGCCCTGAACGCATTGGATACCAAAACTAAGCCAGATACAACAAGCAACCCAACAACTAGCACCGAATGACATATAATCAAGACACGTGTCACAATTCTAGTGGTTACGTTTTTGACCCTTTTGCTATAAATTAACCCCAATGCTCCCATACAAATCGCAGTTTCATTTCTATTGAATTCATTTCTTTGAGCCCTATCTACTTCTCAACAAATCCTCAAGGTATTTTCCATTTCTTTTCTGATTTTCGATTCGGGTTTTCGTCTTTCCTTTCGTAGATCTGTTAGAAATCGATTAGACAGAGTTTATATAAGCTTAATTTATTAGAAATGATCTCAGATCTGTTTCTAATATATATTCTCAATAAATCTGTTTGAATTGCATGATCGTCAATTAGGTTTGTTGTATCTGGTTTATGAACAGGTTTTGCATGAACGGATCTGATAACGTTTAATTTGAAATGCTTCATATTCGTTTGTTATACACTGTTTTTAATATGTATTAGAGTCAATTCAATTTCTGGTGTTTGATTTTAGTTTATTTGTTGTTTTGATCTCAAGCTGTTTTGGTCTGTTGTTATAGATTCATAATCCAGTTTCTAATTCGATTTCTGGCGTTTGATTCTGATTTATTTGTTGCTGCTACTTCCACAGATGCAAATCTTCGTGAAAACCCTCACCGGCAAGACAATCACTCTCGAGGTAGAGAGTTCTGATACTATCGATAACGTAAAGGCCAAGATCCAGGACAAGGAAGGAATTCCTCCGGACCAGCAACGTCTCATCTTCGCCGGAAAGCAGCTTGAGGACGGCCGTACCCTTGCCGACTACAACATCCAGAAGGAGTCAACTCTCCATCTCGTCCTCCGTCTTCGTGGAGGCATGCAGATCTTCGTCAAGACCCTCACAGGCAAGACCATCACTCTTGAGGTCGAAAGCTCCGACACCATCGATAACGTTAAAGCCAAGATCCAAGACAAGGAAGGAATTCCCCCGGACCAGCAGAGACTTATCTTCGCCGGAAAGCAACTTGAGGACGGTCGTACCCTCGCCGACTACAATATCCAGAAGGAATCTACCCTTCATCTCGTCCTCCGTCTTCGTGGAGGTATGCAGATCTTTGTGAAGACCCTCACCGGTAAGACCATCACTCTCGAAGTTGAAAGCTCTGACACCATCGACAACGTGAAGGCTAAGATCCAAGACAAGGAAGGAATCCCACCAGACCAGCAGAGACTCATCTTCGCCGGAAAGCAGCTTGAAGATGGCCGCACCTTAGCTGACTACAACATCCAGAAGGAGTCAACCCTTCACCTTGTGTTGCGTCTTCGTGGTGGTATGCAAATCTTCGTGAAGACCCTCACTGGTAAAACTATTACCCTTGAGGTGGAGAGTTCTGACACAATCGACAACGTTAAGGCCAAGATCCAGGATAAGGAAGGTATTCCCCCAGATCAGCAGAGGTTGATCTTCGCCGGAAAGCAGCTGGAAGATGGAAGGACCCTCGCTGATTACAACATCCAGAAGGAGTCTACCCTTCACCTTGTGTTGCGTCTTCGTGGTGGTATGCAGATTTTTGTGAAGACCTTGACTGGGAAGACAATTACCCTTGAGGTGGAGAGCTCTGATACCATTGATAATGTGAAGGCAAAAATTCAGGATAAAGAAGGTATCCCACCGGACCAGCAGAGGTTGATCTTTGCAGGGAAGCAGTTGGAGGATGGAAGGACCCTTGCTGATTACAATATTCAGAAGGAGTCCACCCTTCACCTTGTGCTCCGTCTTCGTGGTGGTTTCTAATCTGTGGCTGTGGGATTAATATCTGTCTGATGTTTCTTTTACTTGTTGTGGAAGTGATAGGGCCTGTGTTGGCCCAGTAGAATAAGTTTACGATGTTATGAATTTTATGGTTCTTTGTGAATAATGAATTAATCAGTACTTTTGCTTATGTAATTTGTGTATTATGTTTACTTTTTATGACATGATTATGTTGTCAATTTTATGGCCCCGCTGATTTTGGATGTTTGTTAACCTATTATTATGAACAACTTTGGCACAAATATGTGATTATCAACAATCATGTTAATATAGATCTTTAATTAGTTATGGTTTTCTAACAAATGATCCTTGAGGTTTTTGGATAAAGGAAGAATCAAAAGGCTTGGGATGTGAACAAATCTCCATTTGGTTTACATCTAATCTAACCCATCCAAACACCGAGCAAAAAGCCACTTAAGAAAGTTTACGAGTTTTACATCTTCATAGCAGAAAATCTTATCAACAGGAGATACAATTGGAAACCAGTACGTTTCTCAACAACAAAACGCTTAGATTCTGGATACAACTTATGTTTAAAAAAAAATATTTTTATTTTTTTAGTCGAGTCCCCAATCCTTCCAATTTAGTGGAATAAAGTAATTTTGTTTATTACATGGGAGGTAAATTGGAATTTTGATCCTCTCACTCTCAACGTATTAGTATAGAGTTGTTTACATTATAGATGAAAAAATCTGGTAATAGGCCAGATTTTTTGACAAGTTATGTGAAAACTATTTTTTTGCTTATAAACAAGTTTAATGATCCTATAATACAAGACGGCTCATCACCAACTTCAGTTGATTGAATGCTTTTTCCGTGATCGGA
>NC_021163.2:13914106-13930371 GCF_000331145.2 Cicer arietinum | reverse complement strand
AAGAGTTAAAATTAAATTTCTGTGGTTTTTCTTGTTAGAAAATTTTGCTACCCGTATAAGTATCAATTAATCATGAAAAGAATTCTTTAAGCACTGTTTCAGTACAATTATCCTGTCAAGTTGTTTACTGAACCCTTAGTATAACTTATTTAAAGGTAGTCATAATCTCCATATCTGAAATGGCTCCTTCTTTTGCTCTTCAAGTTCCAGCTCTTAACCGCAAACAACTTTTTAGCATGATTACTTTTTCATGCTAATTAATCATTAAACGTAATAGAAATAAAAAAAGTCATAGTTCAACTGACAAATGGCTATTACTAGGTTGAATGTTTTACCCCGAGTTTGAATCTGTGACCTCATAGATATGTGAGTTAATTATGGTGAGATTTATTATATCTGTTAAAATTAAAAAGAAAAAAAGAAATAAGAAAAACTGAAACACATGTTGAAAAAATTAAACACGAAACTAAGGAAGTGAACGTCACTCTAGTAGTAGAATACCGATGATGATAAACTGGTCGATTATCTCTAAAAGTAGAATGGTAAGTTGGATATTAACCAATTAATGTTAAAAATAACAGGTAAATGTAGATTTAACAAATCCCTTGAAATGATTAAGAGAAGTTGATGTGAAGTAAATTTGGAGATTAGAAAACTCTCTCATTTTGAAAGCATAACTCTTCCACCTCTGTATTTCAGAGTTTTTTTAGCAAATAACCTTCTTTTCTTCCGTCAAAGAATAAAGGACAATTCACAAGCATTTTTTTGCTAATGTAAGTAATTAGTGTAGTGTGTTGTACGAATGGAGTATTGAACTAACTATTTTATCATCAAACTCTTATTTCCCTCCATTCAAACCAACTCATTTACTTTATATTTCTAAATAACCATTTCATTTTGAAAGCATGGTTCTACCACTTCGATGTATTTAAGAAGTTACTTGCAAAGTTTTGGAAGAGGAAAAGAGGATGAGCATGATTTTGAAGGTTGCACTTGCGTGCAACTTTAGACTCTACAACTACTATTTTATTGTATTCCTTAATAGAATTTAAAAGAGAAAAACACATTTCAGGTTTGAGAATAGGCATAACACCAATTTGAAAGAGGATTAAGAGTGTCTTTGAAAATTATGCAGTTTCGTATTTCAATTCACATTTACATGGATACTATAATTTGTAGTTTTTTAAAATCACGGCGAGTTTACATTAAAAAGCGGGATTACGTACATAAACATGTATCCAAACACACTATAAGCCTATCAAACATGAGCACCAACTTTTCATATAAACATGCATCCAAACACAGTATAAGTTTATCAAACACGAGCATCAACTTTTCACACACGCTCAAGGTTTAAATCCTCACATACATTATTTTAAGATTCTCATCCGTCAATATCATAAAAAGATTGATTGACATACAAATGTCAATGTAAAATTAAAGTAAAAAAAAATTACAACTAATCAGATATATGACTTTAAAAATAATTATAACTAAAGTCAAAACATTAGAGGAAAGAATGTATAAATCCCTTTTTAAATATTTACTAAACAATAAGATATTCCTTATCTTATACTTGTGTGTCACTCAGAGTATGTTTTTTCATATATATGTTTAGACAAACAAATTGTCGGAATATGTAGCAATTTACAAACTATTTAGGACAAAAGAAGAAGATAAATAGTGTGCCTAATCTATCAACATATTAATATCCAAATAAAATTAAGTCATAGATAACCACCATACACGTGTTATAAAAATAAACTTTGAATAAATATCTTCAATTTTTTTCTGGAAATTTCTTGTCTACCAACTTATGACATATACGAAGTCAAGACATAAATTTTACAATTACATAGTCGGAGTACAAATTAATAAGCAAAAATGGAGTATATTTTAAACTAAATATAAGCAAAAAATCAATCATGTCTCTCTTATTTAATAATAGTAGTATTATTTAATATTATAACTATGATGTATCACTTCTAGAGGATTAGTTGTAGAAGTAATACACCTCTTTCCATCTTTCCAAATTTTATCCACCTCTTTCTATCTTTATAAAACCCATTCTACCCTTGTCTCACAAATATCAATTACCTTTCTATTCCCAACATACCCTTCTTCATGGCATCCACCAAATCCTCAACTCCCAAATCCTCATTCTTCAATTGATGACCAATTGCTACTCGCACCTCCCATGATTACCTACGCCTACACCGACGTTGTCATTGTCGGTGCCGGTTCCGCCGGTCTTTCATGCGCTTACGAAATTAAGCAAAAATCCTAACATCAGTATAGTCATAATCGAACAATCTCTCAATCCCGGCGGCGGTGCATGGCTCGACGACCAACTCTTCTCCGCCATGGTTGTCCGCAAACCATCTCACCTCTTCCTCGACGAAATTGGCGTTGATTACGACGAACAAGAAGACTACATTGTAATCAAATACGTTGCTTTGTTCACTTCAACAATATGAGCAAGCTTCTCGCTAAACCTAACGTGAAATTGTTCAATGTTGTTGTTGTTGATGATTTGATTGTGAAAGAAGGAAGAATTGGTGGTGTTGTTACGAATTGGGTTTTGGTTTCAGTGAATCATGGCTCTTGTATGGATCCTAATATTATGGAAGCTAAGGTTGTTGTGAGTTCTTGTGGACATGATGGTCCTTTTGGTGCTACTGGTCCTTTTGGTTCCTATGCGATAATAATTGATAGTAGTCGATTTTGACTTAGTAATTTTTATAAAGAGTTTTTTAAAATAACTTTTTATTTTAATTTTATTTTTAAATTTATTATGTAAAAAATTGTAATAAATAGATAAAATATTTAAAATATTTAAAATAATATTTTAAAATAAATTTTTTTAAATAATTTATTCATTTAAAGCTGTATTTTTAAAATTATTTTTTATAAATATTATAACAAAAAAATAAAATGTTATAAAAATCATTTTAAGAAATTCTAAAATAAACGGACTTAATGTAACATTCTATTGTTTGAATATTTAAAAAAAAAATAAAAATAGAAGATGAAAACATCCATTTAATCTCATTCCACTACTTATCTTATTTCATTTTTCTAATTTGAAAAGTATATCATAAAATGACTTAGCATTCACTCTGTATTATATATGTATATATTTATTGATGTCATATATGCAGATAATATTAAGTATACACTTCACATCTCGCACGTCATATCTGCACTTTACATATAGTATACTACTTATATGCCGTTCAAATTCTATCCTCATCATTCAAAAAGCATACACTTCACATCTCACACCTCTTTCCGTCTTTATAAAACACATTCTACTCTCCTCTAACAAATATTAATTACTTTTTATTTCAAAATACCCATCTTTATGGCATAACAGCCACCACGACCACCGCATCTCTTACTGCTTCTCTCTCTTCAACTCTCAAATTCTCATTCTTCAATGGAATATCAATTCCTATCCGCACCTCCCACATCATCAAATCCACCTCCCTTAAAACAAGAGAATCATAATCCTTAATTAAAAAAAATAAGTGTAGGAAAACTACACGCACATTCTCAAAGAGTATTGTCAGATTGGTGGCATAAGATGAAATGTAATTGAATGAAATAGAAAAAAATAGATTAGTTAATTTTAAAATTTTAATGTTACATCTTCACTATATTTCAAAGGATATATTACTTATCTAGAATCGATAGAGAAGAATTACCAGACTGAAAAGGATCTAATAAGATAATATTTAATCATCTTAGATGTGGTGGTGATATTTATAGACATTTTAAATTTTGAATTTGACAATTGTTTATGCTAATTTTTTTTAATCTATTTTTGTTCCCTTAGTTGCTGACAAATAAAATTTAAAAAATAAAAATAGAATAATATTTTTAAAAGGGAACCAGCCAACTATATTTGTTCTATATATGTAAAAAGAATGATGTTTTTGTCAATGGAAATACTTAATATATCTGTATCAACACTCTAATTGAGCAGATCGTACAAGAAGACAGTTTGGCCGAGTGGAAGAAAAATAGTGGGAGAAAAAAATTATATTAAATTTTCTTTCTTAATTATGTTTGGATTGATATCATTGAATGGAGTCTAGTGGAATATAAAAACGATTTGATTTTATATTTTTGAAATAATTTTCTTAAAGAAAATATATATTAATTTTGATTTATTTATTATTGATTAAAAAATTAATTTTGATATACAATAACTTATATTTTTATTATTAAAGATTTTAACATGATTAAAAACACACTCTTTGAAAAAAATGTATGTTTTAAAAATAATTTTTATGAAAAAAAATTTAAAATTTGTTATGCAAACAATGGTAACAAATAAATAAAATACTTAAAAAAATAATATTTTAAGATAAATTATTTAAAATAATTTCTTCATTTTAAACTTTATTTTTAAAATTATCTTTTATAAATATTATAAAAAATAAATTATTTTAAAAAAATTTAAGACAAACGAATCTAATATAGCACTCCATTGTTTGAATATTGTTTTTAAAAATAAAATAGAACATGATGATATCCATTTAATCTCATTCCACTAACTACCTTCATTTTTTTTATTCTCTAATTTAAAAAGTATATTCTCTAATTTAAAAAGTATGTGATAAAATGACTTAACATTCACTTTATTATATATATATATATATATATATATTGACATCATATCTCCATTTTATATATAGTATACTACATAGTATTAAAATAGTATTTATAATATTAGCACTGTTTTGTTTAATTATCACTTTTAAGTTATGAAAAAATATTAACAAATATTTGAAAAATAGTTATTAATAAAAATATTACACTAAAAAACGTTTCATATTTTTTCTCATTATAATAATAAATAATTAAAAATAATTTGACAAACTAATAATTAATACAATTTTGACTTTAAAAATGATAAATAAATAAATAAAACACACTTAAAAAGAAGGGAGGGAGTATCTTTTAATTTATGATGTGGATGTAGGACATAGTAGTTAATGGAGCACTCACACTTGAATTAATAGAGCAAAAAGGCAATGATTTCAATCACATAAAAAAATATCTCTGACATTAAGGTTTGGGAGCCGTTCAAATTATATCCTCATCTTTCCGTTCACATATTTCACACATCTCGCACCTCTCCGTCTTTATAAAACCCATTCTCATAAATATCAATTACCTTTCTATTCCCAAAATACCCTTCTTCGTGGCATCCACTATGGCCAACGCATCTATCACTATTTCTCTCTCTTCAACTCCCAAATCCTCATTCTTCAATGGAAAACCAATTACTACCCGAATCTCCCACATCATCAAATCCACCTCCCCTGAAACAAGAGAATCCGAGTCGTTAATTAAAAAAAATAAGCGTAGGAAAACTACATGCACATTCTCAAAGAGTGTTGTTAGATCGGTGACATAAGATGAAATGTAATTGAATGAAATAGAATAAATAGATTAGTTAATTTTAAAATTTTAATGTTACATCTTCACTATATTTCAAAGGATATATTACTTAGAGCATCTACAACGAGAGTAAAAATAAGTTCGTCGCCAACGTGTACTTAACTTTTAGTTTTTTGTGGGTTCACCATTGGAGTTGTGTCAAAGTGTCATCACGGTACTGTAAGGAAGGAACGGTGTTTCATAGCAGTTAATTTTTATTTTTTTTTTCTATCTACTTTCATAATTTAATAATAATATAATTATAATCGGTAGCTTTTTTTAATTATAGTCGTTAACTTCTTTTTAATTTATTAAATAATAATAATTTTGTAACCATTAGCTTTTTTTTAGTTAATATACCACCGTTAGCTTTTTTTTCTCCTTTAATTAAGATTGTTAGCTCATTAATATAAACAATTTGTTACTCATACTTTTTCTTCACAATTTTTGTTACAGAAGTTTATTAAAGTTTTTATTAACGTACTTTTTTATTTATTTTTCCATTTAAATTAATATTTTAAGTTATAATAAAATTAAATATTAATATATAAATTAAAGTAATTGAATATAATATGATTTTTTAAAAGTTAAACTGTAAAAAATGAATGAGTTGATTTACATTGATGTAGCATAGTAGAACTTGAATAATGTTGAGTTCACCGTTTGAGTAGAAAATGAGTGAATTGCTTCAAGATAATGTGGCACAGTGGACCTCATCTAAAAAACCCATATTGAGTTCACCGTTATAGATGCTCTTATCTAGAATCCATTGAAAATAATTACCAAATTGAAAAGAATCTAATAGGATAATCTTTCGCCATCTTAGATGTGATGGTGATATTTATAGACATTTTGAATTTTAAATTAGACAATTGTTTGCGTTAAAAAAATTATCTATTTTGGCTAAATTATATTTGTGGTCCTTTAACTTAATCTCAAGTAACGTTTTAGTCTTTTATCTTTTTTTTTCCCGACTTGGTTCTTTATTTTAATTTTAAGTGACAATTTGATATTTTATGTTTTAAAATTTCAACAATGTTATCCTTTTTTATACAAAAATTCAAAAAAAAAAATTAAATCAAAACTCATAAAATTAATTATATTCTTCAGTATAATACAAATTTCATCAAATTCGTAACGCAAATCTTCAAATAAACTCATATTTTTGATATTGTTAGGAATAAAGGAGTAAATCGGGAAAAAAATAAGATAAAGGACTAAAACGTTACCTGAGATTAAGTTAAAGAACCACAAATGTAATTTAGCCATCTAATTTTGTTCCCCTAGTTTCTGAAAAATAAAATTTAAGAAATAAAAATAGTATATTTTTTTTAAAAGGGAACCAGCCAACTATGTTTTTTTCTATATATTTAAAAAGAATGATGTTTTTGTCAATGGAAATGCTTAATATATTTCTATAAACACTCTACTTTATGTTTTAATTGAGCAGATTGTGCAAGAACACAGTTTGGTCGAGTGGAAGAAAAAAGTTATATTAAATTTTCTTTCTTAGTTATGTTTGGATTGATATCATTGAATGGAGTCTAGTGGAATATAAAAATGATTTGACTTTATATCTTTGAAATAATTTTCTTAAAAATAATATATGTTAATTTTGATTTATTTATTATTGATTAAAAAATTAATTTTGATATATAATAACTTATATTTTTATTATTAGAGATTTTAATATGATAAAAATCACACTCTTTAAAAAAAATGTATCTTTTAAAAATGATTTTTACGTAGATAATGTGTGTGTATATAATGTAGGCTTTGACAATTTTGTGTAAAATAATATATTGAGTTAACCTTTGGGGGAACTAGAATTTTTGTTTATAATCTAGCAAAGAAAAGAATATTTTGTTTATAGGCTTGTTTGTACAATTTTGATTTAGGAAGTAATTAAAGTAATGTGGAAATTAATATCAAGGTTTTTGATAGATATTTTTAACTGCAAGTTGATTGGTTTTAGTGCAATTAATTTCAAGATGGTAAGAAATATTTGATTAAGATGTGATAACGATTTTGTCGGTGATTTTTGTAGGGTCCAGCATTTGGAGCTATGATGATATCAGGGTAGAAGGCAGCTCATTTGACATTGAAGGCATTGAGAAAGAACAATGCAATTGATGGAACTTGCGATTCTGCAAGGGAAGAACCTGAACTTGTTTTGGCTTCTGTTGAATTAGAGGACATTGTTGATGCTTAAAATTTACAATTAAATCGATTTAGTTTTTAGCTTATTTTTCTTTTGCTTTTCTTTTGCCTGTGATTTGGACTCAATAATGAATAAAGAAAATGTGAATGAAGTTATCATACTTGTGTGTCACTTAGAGTATGTTTTTTTCATATCTATGTTTAGACAAACAAATTGTCTGAACATGTAGCAATTTACGAACTATTTAGGACAAAAAAAGAAAATAAATGGTATGTTCAATCTATCAGCATACTAATATCCAAGTAAAATCAAGTCATAAATAACTACCATATACGTGTTATGGAAATAAACTTTGAATAAATATCTTCATATTTTTTTGGACATTTCTTGTCTGCCTACTTATGACATGTAGAAAGTCAAGACATAAATTTTACAATTACAGTGTTGGGGTACAAATTAATAAGCAAAAATGAAATATATTTTAAACTAAATATAAACAAAAATAAATCCTATCTCTCTTATTTAATAATAGTAGTATTATTTAATATTATAGCCATCATGTATCACTTCTACAGGTAGAATATGATTTCCTAATTTTAAGGAATATGGTTTAAATTTCTTTAGTAACAATCCTAAAATAACTATTAGTGTCTTAACGAGAGAATTTTTTTAGGTTACTTGAGTTATATTTTATGGGCTCAAACTACCACACGTAACATTTAAGTAATCTATAAACAACTTTAATAACATTTAAGTAAATCTATAAACAACTTTACTAATTTTATTCTAAACTGATTATAATAAACAACTTATACTTATTTCTGCTTATGCTCTCCAATTTTTCCAGTTGAGATTTAATAATAAAAATTTGATTTTAATAATTAAGTTCCTTAAACACCAATCCCTTATCTCAATTGTCATATACACACTCCAATGATAAAAAAAAGATTAGAGGACAACATTTAGAAAGTAAGAAACCGTTAAGTTTTCAGCATTGCAAATGTTTCTAGGGTCACTTTAATAAAAAAAAGATCCAATTTAGAAAAATATATCAATAATCTTGAATTATATAAATTTTCCTTAAATATTTCGTAAAGAATTTTTGGTGTGGAAAAATTAAAATAAATTGTATGCAAAGAAGTGACCAAAATATCTCTCTATATTAGAAAGTTTATTAAAACAAGTCAAAATTAATATTTGAAATATTTTATTAATTTTTTCAATATGACTCCTGTAGAATTTCTTATTTCACTTTTGTTTAACCTTTTGCTAGAGTCAAAATCAATTTTGACCTAAACACCCTTTTATAATAAGTTTTATAATAAGCTCTGTTCTGGTAAAAATTGAGTTAGTTGACCAAAGGTACATGTTTTAGATCAGGAATAAACATTCAATAAGTCAATTACATATGACAGAGAAAATAGAACAATTTATTTTTTACAGATTCAGTTACAGTGTTAGCAACAAGATCAGAATGCAGCAGAAATGCACTACACATTGCTTTGTTTATAAAACTTGGTATCAAGAACTTGCTTGCCACACATCGCACAAACTCCTACAAATACAAAATACATCAGCAGTCGAATTATGCACTTTCATGATACAATATAGCAGCAAATGCAAAACGCCTAAACATGAAATATCACCTTTCGAGTAAGCACAGGTGTGACAGTACTTGCCATCCTGGTGCACTTGCTGCTTGCAAATGATACACTTGGTATTCCCGTAAGGGGTCCATCTGCAAGGAATTAATTTAAAATAAGAACGCACTTCACATGATGAAAAAAATGCAGGGTGTAATAAAAACAAGTTACAAAAGAAGAAAAGGGAGCCCTTTAAACAACATGTCAAGGTATAGTATATATTTGGACAAAAAAATTGTCGATGGTATCGTGAATCAAGTATAAGTGCAAGACTAATGCATAAATATTTACAAAAAGTAATGGCACAGGCACAGCCCTCCTTCAAGTGTACTATCTCTATTCATAATGACACTCACTCTGGACCAAAATCCTTGGCAATTTGGACAGATATTATTAAGCCATCCAAAACGCAAGAACTTTACGTATAGTCAGTATTACTTTTATAAGTGTACAACTAGTAAGCAGTGCTTATAGTATTGACTCTTGAGGACTATTTATAAGTACAAGACTGTGTGCACATATGTGATAACGAGATAAAGAATATACAAAGCTAAAACGTGTTCTAACAATTTTGAAGGTTGAGCCAGATAGATATATCAAAAATATTTTCCAAGAGCCACATCAATCAAAATACAGATATCCCATTTTAATTGTGCAATACTGCAATAGTATTGGCAAGATATCTAAATTGTAGGTCGTAACATGAAGAGGGAAAGTGACCTTGGTGAAGTAATGGGGGAAATACCAATCTTCATCACAAAAATACAAACATTAAATAAAATGAATGGGAACAGCGGATATATATAAATGTTTTTAAAATACAAAGCTGTATCTTACAATATCAAGTCCTAGTGACATCCAACAATTTATTCACTTGTTGTACAAAATAGCTAACAAGTTCTCCATCACTAACTACCACCTGAAAACATTAGGCTTCTTTCACAACTTGGACCATACAACCAACCATAGCAAATCTATATATGAAAAAACATTTTTTTTTCTCCAAATAAGACATTAAAGAAGATTAAGTTTAAAGCACCAAACCAAGTATGTGATGGCATAACATGCGCAGGGAATATCAAGGCCAACATTCCCAAAACAGAGACCAAATATGCATAGAAACTCCTAAAGTGAAACATGCAAACATCAGAGCCTATTGTTCCATGGAAGAATCTCATCCTAACAAGTTCAAATATCAACTCTTCCATGGAGAATCTCATCCTAACAGTAACACGAGTAGCATTGAGATTCAAACAAGTTGGGGAAAAAATAGAGTAGCATGAAATGATTTTCCACTGTGCAGAGTGGATTTAATTCCAAAACCCCCACCTCAAAATTCGAATATCAAGCAGATGAAAATAAATTTGCCCTCCAAAATTTCCAATATAAAACTAGAAATAATTACACTTTAGCATATTATCAATCAGCGCCAAATTATTATGCTTTCCATACTCAATTTAAAAAATAAAAAGAAACAAATTATGCAATAAATAAAAAATTGAAATTTTAGGTTGAATGGAACCTGTTCTTCTTGGAGAGGAGCTTGTTCTCGTTGATTTTGCGGCCACCACCTTCAGTAGTATTGCTGGCACCTTCCTTCCATTTGTCTGGTACTATCACCTTCGATAATTTCTTCTGACCTGCAACCACGAGTTCAAATTACCGAAAATTAATTGAATTTTTTACAGAGATAAATTAAGCGAGAAATATGGATGGATTGCTGAAAAGGACGAGATACTCACACTTTTCGCAGACCATTGCGTTAATGGCTCTGGTTACTGATTTGATTACGAATTTTTCGATTCGAATATCAAATTCGGATCCCTAATCAGAGCAAAACCCTAATCCCGTTTCTTTGTGTCGTTTAATCTTGCACCAAACCATCCAACTAATGATCGTTTGTTTATTGGGTTTGGAAGTTCTAAACGACATGCTGCGAGTCCATATAAGATATATATATATATATATATATATATTAATTTTTATAAATTTTATTGACATTTAAATTAATAAGTTGACTTAAAAAAATAATTTACAGTAAAAAAATCTAATTCTAATCTAATTTAAAAACTACTTTCTTATACGGTCAATATTACTCATGAAAAACATGACTCCAACACTACTCTTTAATCTTATTTTTGAATTCGAATTTTTTTTTTTTTTCCAAAAATACTTATTATAAAACAATACTTTTAATTTTAAACAAATAAAAACAATAATTATTAAAAAATTAAATAATTAGATTAGATGAAATAAGAATTTTTAAAATAATGGACATGACATATATAAATTAAGTAAATTAGTAAATGTAAATATGAGTAATTAACTTAATAATGAATTTTTATTTTTATCATTCTAACATAGTATGTTATTTATATGAAATAAATGACATTTAAAAATTCATATAAATCTTGATCTATCAAGTGACAAAATATTTTTCATTCTGGTACTACTCATAAAATACTAAAGAAAAATAATCTTCCTATTACAAAAAAAAAAATACAATACACATAAAAACTATAATTATTTTTTATCTTTGAATTTGCATGTTAGTATTCATTAATCTTTCATTAATCCTTTGAATTCTTTTGAATTTGCATGATATTTAATAATAAATTTAGAATATAAAATGTATAGTATATTAGTAAAATTAAAATGGAACCATTTAAAATAATAATTTTTGAAAAATCATTATACATTTTCACATAACTATCAACTCGTCAAATCGTGATGTAATAGATTGGTTAGAACAGTTTTAAAGTTTGAAAAATCATTACTTCCAATAAAAACAAAAAAATGTGTAATAGATGTCGTCAAATCGTGATGTAATAGACTGGTTAGAACAGTGTTTGAAGTTTGAAAAATCATTACTTCCAATAAAAACTAAAATGTGTAATAGATGTAATGAATTGTATTTAGCCTAAATTTTATATTTACTTAAATAAAGTATTATTTTTCTCTTCAATATAACTCCTGTGGCAACGTTGTTCAGAAAAAATCTTACAGTGATGTATAATTTTTGTAAGACAAAATTTAGAAACATAAACAATAAAAAAATATATATAACAAAATAGTAATCTTTTTTTATAAATAAAATAAAATAACAATGACAATATGAAATGGTGTCCGATTGTTCCATATACACCAGAAAGTTGTTAGAAACAACACCAACAGAATTGTACACATCAAATGTAAAAAAATAAAAACTCGCGGTTGATTCAATTCTATCTCTCTAAGAATATGAAAGGCAGGTTTGTTAATACACAAATAATATAATTTAAAATTTGAATTTACACGAGAATTAAACTTTGTCATCCTTCAAGACCATTTCCATTGCATAAAATTTATGTTTAAACCACGATCGCACAACTCTAACAACTAAACTCCATGGCTTTGAAGCAACAAAATCTTTTTTTTCCAGACATCAGAGGAAAAAGATAAACACAAAATGAATAAGGAATATTTGGTAAAGAAAAGTTAAAAATGATTTGTGTAACATGAATGATATTTACAAAGGAGACGCAAAAAATGAGAGGAAGAGAGACAATTGACGGAGAAGGCGAATTAAAAAGGAAAATCTGATGACACTAAAAGAATTCTTAAAATAAAATAAAATTTTTAATTAAATTAATTTAAAGCGGTGTTGCAAAAGTAGTGTTTAAAAAACAATTATCTTAAAAAAACTGCCAAACATTTCCAATTTCTGGGAATGAAATTGAGTACGGAGAGACTCTGACTAAACTTTCGAATTGGTGTCCGGTTGTTTTATATGCTTCAGAGTTAGACGCAACACCAAGAGAACAAAAGTTGTACACAACTCTCTCACGAATAGTAGTCTCAAATCGAGAAATAAGAGTTTTTCACACTGTTGTTTGAATTTTATGACCCTAACAATATGAAACACAACTTTGTTAAATTAATAACATAACAAATAAGTTTGGGTATAATTTAAAATTTGAATTTATAAAACAAAGAGTTAAACCTTGTCATCCATTATCAATACAATTTCCATCGCATAAAATTTATGTTTGATATTCAGATCAAACAGAAACCGTAATCGCACGATTCTAATAACCAAATTTCATGACTCTTTTTTTTGGAGAAATTGAAGTAACAAAATCTGATTTTTTATCGGATAACGATAAACAAAAAAATAAATAACGAATTTTTAAAATAGAAAAAATTAAGAGGAAATTGTGTACTGAGATAATACGAATGATCTTTATAAAAGAGACATGGAAAATGAGAGATTATTGAGGATAGACGGTTAACGGATGACGACGAATTAAAAAAGAAAGTTGAAAAATAATTAGTAAAATAAAATAAATTTTTTAATTAAATTAATTTGAAACGGTGGTTAATAAAGTAGTGTTTAAAAACAATTATTTTTAATTAGCCATTAACTTCTGATGCATTATCATGAATAAAGTCGTGGTATAATGGAAGTTTTATTTTTTTCTTAAAAAAAAAATCTTTTATTTTTAATTCATTCTTCTTATTTTTTTAACTGGCCATTACCTCACCTTTTATTTTTAATTCATTCTTCTTATTTATTTAACTGATCATTAACTTCTCAACGGCCGCATACAAACATTCAAAAACTGTCGTGGTGTATTGTATTTTATTTTTAATTTTTTAATTGACCACTAAATTCAATCACGTACAAATATCGTGATGTAATTGGAAGTTTTATTTTTTTCTTTCTTAATTTTTTATTTTTTATTTTTATTTTTAATTCATTCTTTCTAATTTTTTAATTGGTCATTAACTTCTTAGCGGACACATAAGATATTATTTTTATTAATAGAAACTTGATATATTCCTAATATTCTATTTGGCTGACACGTGACAAACTTGTCAAATTATCATCTTTGCTTTATTATAATGTATAGATGATTAATTTTTGTAAATATTTAATGAATTAAAATAATTAAATAAAATTCTTGGAATTTTTTAAATAAAAAAATAGACAAATGATCCTACGTTACTAGCGTTGTTCATGGTCTGTTTACGATCGACTTTGAGACAAGAGATATTTTAATTTAAAGATTACAATAACATGTTATTCTTGGTTTGACATTGTTTTGTTTGATTTGGATTGTTTCCTTGAAAATAATTTATCAAATCTGATTAAAAGCGGTTTCGATTAGATAGAATATTAAATTTTACCGATGTGTAATCGTAAATTTATATTATTATGTCATCCAAAATTTAATCTAGTGACTTTGAGTGAGAAATATGACGATTATTGAGAAGGCTTAGGATGTCAACAGTTCGGCGGTTGTTAATGTTTCTCCCTCTTTATTAATAAAATTAACAATTTACATTTATTTGTAAGAAATATTTATATTATTATATCAAATAACATCCTATAAAAAATTTCTTTTTAAATACTTCATATCAAGTGAAATATAGATAAAAAATGTAATTAAAAATTTGGTATATTTGATATCAATTTGAGACAAGATGAATATTATTAATAATATTTATATTATTAATTAGGTTTGCAACATATGAAATAATAAAATAATAAAATAATAGTTTCTCCATTTATTTTTAATGGCTTATAATAGAAATTTTTGTTTCTTTTTATTTGTCGTTTTCAAAATTTAAAGTAGAGAAAAAAAAAACTATTGGTTTGACAAAATTATCTCTAATTGTTTATTGCAAAGAGAAGAAAAAAAAACATAAAATGAGATAATAAATAATATTAAAGGTAAAAGATATTTAATTTTATGAAAAATAACAAAATTTATTAGTTTTTATTGGCAATTGTAAATAATCTGAAAATGAGTATTAAAAAAGAACTAAGGTATATATTATATTAAACTAATAAGTATGAATACAAGTAATAGATGTTTAAGTTTTTTTAACTATTTGGTTGAGGGTACCATTCTAGTTGATATGCATACAAAAATATTGTTGGGGAGATTAATCATTTTTACATAGATCTCAATTACTTCGAATAATTAATCTCTGTAGTTGCATGTAAAAATACTTTAATTTAAAAAAGAATTATACAACATCTCATACTAATTATAAAATAAATAATTATGAAAAGTTATATTTGCTATTAAGTTCAATTTAATTTAATTTGAAAAAGAATATTTGAAATCTAATTAGACAAATTTATTTGTAAAATTAAATGTTTCTCGATCAATTTAATCCATCCATCGATTTTAGATGATGAATTTAATCCATCTATCGATTTTATTTTATATAAAATGCTATTACAATGCAAATGCATTGTATCAGAGAATGACATTTCAAATATATTTGACACAGTCAACTGCTAACAATCATTTGTAACACATAACAAAATACATTCAAATAAAATTAAAAGAGTTTGGAGGAAGAGGTCAAAATCTAATAAAACAATTACTCCTACTTGAATTTAAAACTAGGAAGGGATATCCTTTCTTGGAAAAATCCCAAGTGATGAAATTGAGAATAATAAGCAACAAATGGGATCTACGGTTTGCAAGACAAGTGTTTCCATGAACTTCTCAAAATTCAAGCTGAGAAATATGCTAATGTATCGTACAAATTTCAGATTTATAAATTCAAAACACTTCAATAACTCATTCTCATTCGACTTGATGGCGGTCAAATTAGTCTTTTTGAATTGATTTAAAAAAAATAAAGTAATAGATTGATCATAATTAAAAAAAAAAAACTTAATTTTTTTAAAAAAATGTATTCTACTAAAAGTTAAAAACAACATAGTATTATTGTGGTTCTTGCGCGTCGACCAAGACTACTGCTAATCAACAACATAGTATTATTGTGGTTCTTGCGCGTCGACCAAGACTACTGCTAATCCACAACATAGTATTATTGTGGTTCTTGCGCGTCGACCAAGACTACTGCTAATCCACATAACCCATAATAGATGAGCCAATCTTAATAAAACACAACTCTATAACAAAGTGAATCGGACCAAAACTAAACTATTCACGTGTATGGGTCATTTAGACTACTGAACCGACCTATTTTACATCTCTACTCTA